>NC_056725.1:1975259546-1975499546 GCF_019279795.1 Protopterus annectens | reverse complement strand
GTTTAATTCCTCGTTGAGTTCATGGAGCACACAGCCGGGGACACCATCAGGTCCCATGGATGCTGTGTTCTTTGCCTTGGAGAGAGCAGTTCTTACCTGGGCGTTAGAGATGTTTGGGGGGGCTACAATCATTTGGTATAGATATCTCTCCTTTAGGGGGAGAGCGGAGAAGTTTGCACTGAACCTGTCAGCCAGTATGTTGGCAATGTCTGTAGGATCAGTAATCTTCACATCATTTTGAACTAATTCTGAGCATATCTGGGAGTTTCCTCCTAGGTTTCTGACATAGCTAAAGAATGCCTTATGGTTGTCTTTAGAGTCCTTAGCTATTTTTTCTCAAAATTAGCTTTGGATGATTTTATGAGAGCTCTTAGCTTTTTACTTATAGTGATCAGCGGTGTCTTACCTTTTAAGGATTTTGCTCTATCTTGTAGTAGCGTTCTCCTTTTGTTGTAGAGTTTGTTTATGGCTGGGGTCCACCAGACTGGACGCTTGCCTTTGGTACAAAGAGTCTTTGTTTTGCTTGGGATTGCCTGATCCATGCAGTCCTGCAGGTGCTGGTAGAAGGCATTTGTAAGTGATTCAGCGGTTTGAGTAATGTTAACCGCCGGCTCAGGGGCCTTAAAGGAGACCACACTAGTCTTTAGAAGTGTGAAGTCGGCTTTCGAGAAGTTCTTTACTGTGGTCTTTTTCATTTCGCGTGGGGGCGGGATGAGGACCTCCAGCGAGATTAGTTTGTGATCAGATCTCACCAGTGAGGGGTATACTTCCCGCATTGAACATTGTGCTCCCATGTTCGTGATGATGAGATCAAGTATGTTTTCTCCTCTTGTGGGGATGGTGACTAGTTGTTCCATGGCATTTGAGTTTATGAATTCCAGGAACTTTTGGGCTAGAGTGTTTGGGCTTGAGTAGTGTTCCCAGTCTATATTAGGGTAGTTGAAGTCACCTAGTATGATGGTGTTTGGAGATACATTTATCCCCTCCAGTGTTTTCAGGAAGGCCATATGAGGTTCCTGAGTTTGCGAGGGTGGCCTGTAACATGCTACAAATTGCAGAGCAATCTTGCCTATGGTTAATTGCACCTGGATGGTTTCCGATGCATCGTGCGATGCCACCAATCTTGAGGTGTGGGTGTCCTTGATGAATATGGATACCCCTCCTCCTTTCTTGGTATTGTTTGGGTTTTGGGGCCGGAACGCATGATATGAGGTAAAACCTGATAGTGCTGGGGTGCTCTCAGGAGCCTTGAACCAGGTTTCTGTCACAGCACAGACATCGATGTTCTCCATACTGAGAAGGGCCTCGAGTGCGTGCATCTTGAGGTTGAGACTTCTGGCATTGAGCAGCATTACCCTTAGTTTTTTTTCTTTGTTTTGTTCTAGGGTGGTAGGTTTAGAATTTGAGCCTTGCCTAAAAAGTCACTATGGGGTGGCAAGAGCCTTTGCCAAAATCCGAATCCCAGGGTGACAAGTGCAAGCCGTCCCTTGAAGCAGCGTGGCTTGTCCAGCATGTCATCCCAGGCAGACAGACATTGGATCCCCTTTGAATGACACCAGAGTTTAAGCCAATTGTTAAAACTGATCATCTTATCTCTGTATTGTGGCATCATTCTTGGTGAAGGTAGGATACTGCTCAAGGTCAGGGTCATACCTGCTTGGGCTACATAATCAGAGAGCTCCTCTATGTCTCTTTTCATGTAGTCCAAGGAGGTACGTCTCAGGTCGTTAACACCAGCGTGGACAATGATTGAGTCGTACTTGTACCTGCTGTTGAGAGACCTGAGTGCATGCGTTATGTGGCGGATTCTAGCACCCGACAGGCAGCTTACTGTGACCTTCTCCTTACTCAGTCTGGTGAGCGGACGTCAGTGTGTCTGACTATGGAGTCACCAATGACTAGTGTGTCTGGCATTGTGTTTGGCCTTAAGGGCTGTGACTGCTTGACACTCTGACTATGTGGTCTATGTGTTGCAGGTGTTGTGTTCTGAGGTGGTAGTTGTTTGGGTGTCTGCTTTGGTGGCCTCTGCTGTTTTGGTAGATTTTGATCAGAGCCTCCAGTATGTCTTTGTGTGTTTATGTGTATGATTTGAGGTTGTGATGGTATTATGTGAGACTGGGTCTATAGTGTGTGTGGTTACCTTCTCCTCCTGTCTGGTCATGCCAGTCCTATGTTGACAGAGCTCAGCCTCCAGTTTGGCCATATAGTTGCATCTCTCGCATGTATTTGTGTTTTGTGGGAGGAGGAGAGGGTTGTCTGTGTACATGAGGCAATTGTAACATTGCCTCAATATTCCCAGGTTCACCAGCTGAGCAGGAGAGGACATTAGCAACTGATCCCTCGACATGCTAGAAGGAATAGACAGAAAAACTTAAGAAAAGGTTCTGGGGGATATGGGTGACCGAGAAATGGGGTTTACTTTTTTGGGGTACTTTCTATAACAAGAGTGCTGTATCGAGGTGATAAGTACTGTAGGAGCAAGTGCTTCGCTATACAGATAGAGAATAGTCTACTTCAAGTAGAGATAATTTATAGTTGTAGGATACACTAAATACAACAGTAGTATACTTTGAGGAAGGTAGTTTTAAGGGAAAATTTGAAGAGTGGACTTTAGGTAGCCCTAATAGTTTAAATCTGATTAACCGGCACTGCCCTAGTGTGCAACTGTAGCAGCTCCGCGCTAAATCGCACTAACGCGTGCTTTATAGCAGGGGGCTGGAAAAAACAGGAAATGACCCAAAATGGCCGACAAATTACTAGTTGCTGCTTCTAACCACTCCTCTGAGGACAAACAAGCAGCTCAGTACTCCCCACTCCCACTGGTGAGTAAAGAAACTACCTCTGGCCACACAAGAAAATGGAGGAACACAGAAACCAAATACAAAGCCCAGGGATCAGCAAAATCTGATCACTGGAACAACTAGCTAGGAAAGTTTAGGAAAGGAGAAATATTTTTTTGGTTTTTTTTTTTTTTTTGCAAACAGACAGAAAAAAATGCAGTAAATGCTTTGTTTTCGACTAAATTGCTATCAAAGGCTGGTACACTTGAGTGTATTAGCCTGTTTGTTACTTTTAAGCAATACTTTAGCCCACAAGTGCAATCAACAATATAAGCTCACAAAAACAGGAAAATAAGGTAATAAAACAGTAATATAGGCACAAACAGTAGTCGAAAAGCTCAAAAGATCAAAAAATGCAAACTAAAAAGTTTAAAAATACTTATGATCAAGAAAGTTGCTTTTTCTGCTCTCTGCTGGCTTAGGAACTCTGCAGGGGACCACGAGGAGCTATGCCTAGTTCTCTAATGCCAGAAAAGCCTGCCAAAGCGTGCTTTATAGCAGGGGGCTGGAAAAAACAGGAAATGACCCAAAATGGCCGACAAATTACTAGTTGCTGCTTCTAACCACTCCTCTGAGGACAAACAAGCAGCTCAGTACTCCCCACTCCCACTGGTGAGTAAAGAAACTACCTCTGGCCACACAAGAAAATGGAGGAACACAGAAACCAAATACAAAGCCCAGGGATCAGCAAAATCTGATCACTGGAACAACTAGCTAGGAAAGTTTAGGAAAGGAGAAATATTTTTTTGGTTTTTTTTTTTTTTTTTGCAAACAGACAGAAAAAAATGCAGTAAATGCTTTGTTTTCGACTAAATTGCTATCAAAGGCTGGTACACTTGAGTGTATTAGCCTGTTTGTTACTTTTAAGCAATACTTTAGCCCACAAGTGCAATCAACAATATAAGCTCACAAAAACAGGAAAATAAGGTAATAAAACAGTAATATAGGCACAAACAGTAGTCGAAAAGCTCAAAAGATCAAAAAATGCAAACTAAAAAGTTTAAAAAATACTTATGATCAAGAAAGTTGCTTTTTCTGCTCTTTGCTGGCTTAGGAACTCTGCAGGGGACCACGAGGAGCTATGCCTAGTTCTCTAATGCCAGAAAAGCCTGCCAAAGTGTGCTTTATAGCAGGGGGCTGGAAAAAACAGGAAATGACCCAAAATGGCCGACAAATTACTAGTTGCTGCTTCTAACCACTCCTCTGAGGACAAACAAGCAGCTCAATACTCCCTACTCCCACTGGTGAGTAAAGAAACTACCTCTGGCCACACAAGAAAATGGAGGAACACAGAAACCAAATACAAAGCCCAGGGATCAGCAAAATCTGATCACTGGAACAACTAGCTAGGAAAGTTTAGGAAAGGAGAAATATTTTTTTTTTTTTTTTTTTTTGCAAACAGACAGTAAAAAATGCAGTAAATGCTTTGTTTTCGACTAAATTGCTATCAAAGGCTGGTACACTTGAGTGTATTAGCCTGTTTGTTACTTTTAAGCAATACTTTAGCCCACAAGTGCAATCAACAATATAAGCTCATAAAAACAGGAAAATAAGGTAATAAAACAGTAATATAGTCACAAACAGTAGTCGAAAAGCTCAAAAGATCAAAAAATGCAAACTAAAAAGTTTAAAAAATACTTATGATCAAGAAAGTTGCTTTTCTGCTCTCTGCTGGCTTAGGAACTCTGCAGGGGACCACGAGGAGCTATGCCTAGTTCTCTAATGCCAGAAAAGCCTGCCAAAGTGTGCTTTATAGCAGGGGCTGGAAAAAACAGGAAATGACCCAAAATGGCCGACAAATTACTAGTTGCTGCTTCTAACCACTCCTCTGAGGACAAACAAGCAGCTCAGTACTCCCCACTCCCACTGGTGAGTAAAGAAACTACCTCTGGCCACACAAGAAAATGGAGGAACACAGAAACCAAATACAAAGCCCAGGGATCAGCAAAATCTGATCACTGGAACAACTAGCTAGGAAAGTTTAGGAAAGGAGAAATATTTTTTTTTTTTTTTTTTGCAAACAGACAGAAAAAATGCAGTAAATGCTTTGTTTTCGACTAAATTGCTATCAAAGGCTGGTACACTTGAGTGTATTAGCCTGTTTGTTACTTTTAAGCAATACTTTAGCCCACAAGTGCAATCAACAATATAAGCTCACAAAAACAGGAAAATAAGGTAATAAAACAGTAATATAGGCACAAACAGTAGTCGAAAAGCTCAAAAGATCAAAAAATGCAAACTAAAAAGTTTAAGAAATACTTATGATCAAGAAAGTTGCTTTTTCTGCTCTCTGCTGGCTTAGGAACTCTGCAGGGGACCACGAGGAGCTATGCCTAGTTCTCTAATGCCAGAAAAGCCTGCCAAAGCGTGCTTTATAGCAGCGGGCTGGAAAAAACAGGAAATTACCCAAAATGGCCGACAAATTACTAGTTGCTGCTTCTAACCACTCCTCTGAGGACAAACAAGCAGCTCAGTACTCCCCACTCCCACTGGTGAGTAAAGAAACTACCTCTGGCCACACAAGAAAATGGAGGAACACAGAAACCAAATACAAAGCCCAGGGATCAGCAAAATCTGATCACTGGAACAACTAGCTAGGAAAGTTTAGGAAAGGAGAAATATTTTTTTTTTTTTTTTGCAAACAGATAGAAAAAAATGCAGTAAAAGCTTGGTTTTTGACTAAATTGCTATCAAAGGCTGGTACACTTGAGTGTATTAGCCTGTTTGTTACTTTTAAGCAATACTTTAGCCCACAAGTGCAATCAACAATATAAGCTCACAAAAACAGGAAAATAAGGTAATAAAACAGTAATATAGGCACAAACAGTAGTCGAAAAGCTCAAAAGATCAAAAATGCAAACTAAAAAGTTTAAAAAATACTTATGATTAAGAAAGTTGCTTTTTCTGCTCTCTGCTGGCTTAGGAACTATGCAGGGGACCATGAGGAGCTATGCCTAGTTCTCTAATGCCAGAAAAGCCTGCCAAAGCGTGCTTTATAGCAGGGGGCTGGAAAAAACAGGAAATGACCCAAAATGGCCGACAAATTACTAGTTGCTGCTTCTAACCACTCCTCTGAGGACAAACAAGCAGCTCAGTACTCCCCACTCCCACTGGTGAGTAAAGAAACTACCTCTGGCCACACAAGAAAATGGAGGAACACAGAAACCAAATACAAAGCCCAGGGATCAGCAAAATCTGATCACTGGAACAACTAGCTAGGAAAGTTTAGGAAAGGAGAAATATTTTTTTGGTTTTTTTTTTTTTTTTTTTTGCAAACAGACAGAAAAAAAATGCAGTAAATGCTTTGTTTTCGACTAAATTGCTATCAAAGGCTGGTACACTTGAGTGTATTAGCCTGTTTGTTACTTTTAAGCAATACTTTAGCCCACAAGTGCAATCAACAATATAAGCTCACAAAAACAGGAAAATAAGGTAATAAAACAGTAATATAGGCACAAACAGTAGTCGAAAAGCTCAAAAGATCAAAAAATGCAAACTAAAAAGTTTAAAAAATGCTTATGATCAAGAAAGTTGCTTTTTCTGCTCTCTGCTGGCTTAGGAACTCTGCAGGGGACCACGAGGAGCTATGCCTAGTTCTCTAATATAAGTATGTATGTTCGATGTTTTGTGATTCAGACATATGCTAGTCCAGCATATGTCCGGATCCCTTATACATATATATATATATATATATATATATATATATATATGTATATATATATATATATATATATATATATATATATATACAGAGAGAGAGAGAAAGAGATGTACACACATTTGTATAGATAGATATATAAAATTAAAAAGTAGAATTTGATCATTAGTCCAAATATTCAAAAGTGACTAAGTAACTAAGGAGTACAGCGAGATAAAGAGGATGAAACAAAGGCATAAATAGTAAATGGAAGCTTGGTGAAGTAACAATGTAAGGGAAGGGAACAGTTGCAAAGACTTTTCCTAGATAATGTTTTGTCATTAAGCTCCCTACTATATAATTTTCCCTGTTCTACCCTTTCATCCCCCTACCCACTTCTGCATGTCAAAATGTTAATACTGAAAGATGTCTACTCAATTTAAATATCTATTAAAATATTTAAAGGAGCAGTCAATAAGAAATTATTTACTGTACTGTGGATAATAGACTGAAATATCTAAGGGGACTATAAAGTTATGTCTTGCAAGTATAACAACATTTACGTTTTATGCATGCATTAAAATCTTTTATTATGTTTTTCCCTTTCCAAATTTACCCATCTCATGTTTATTTCTTTTTATATGCTTTTTTTCAATGATTGATTTATGTATTTTTTTTCTTATAAGTAAATTAATAAAATAATCTATATAAAGGTATACATTATCAAAGATAGGAACGTCTTGTGGGAATCACAAAAATGTATTTTGTGTCATAAGTTAAATTAAATCCCTTATGCTGATTTGTGCAGTAATGTGTTATTGATGGAACACATACAAATGCCGCTCAACAAATATTGTATAGGATTAATCAATATAAAAGACTTATACCAAGTTCCATTGTAAAATAGATCAACAGCATATCAGCATACAAGCTACCAGTCTGTATTATATTTTGTTAACACTCAGTTCATAGATTGAGGGTCATAAAGATATGTGATCAACAGCAAACCATAATGTTATGGTGGTCAATATGGAGCATACTGCATCTGTTTACAGACCATCTCTTTAAGCTATTTTGAATACATTATTGGTTTCAGTAGTGAAAAACGGTAGGTCAGGTTCCTCCAGGTACTTCTTCTCATCTGGAACTCTTATCTCCTCTGCACAAACTCCCTGTATACTTTGTATTTCACAATGTTTTATCAGATGTACAGCACCAATGTGACCCAAAGTCTGTAGCAGTTCTGATGACCTGCTACATATCATAGTCCTTAAACTCAAGCAGTGTATATTGTGAGGAATACAGTGGCATAGTAGCTTTTACAAATTCCTATCTCTAGGCAATATGAAGTAGTCATAGAGGATGAATGTGATGACAGGTTGGGTGCCCTGGATATGGAAAGTTAAAGATGATTGTTTTACTACAGCAGAAGCTATACAATGAGTTGCAATGAAGTCAAAGTCAAGTGAAGCTGTGGTGAAGTAACTTTTTAAATTCTGAGTACTATAAATGTGATTCCCAGAATAGTGGAACAAGACATATCAAAGCAGAATATATATGTTAGGTGCAGGGTTGTGGTACATCTTAAACTATTCTGATCTCCATCAGTCAGGTAGTCAGTATACATACTTCTGCATCCTATCATGGGGCTCATTTAATAGTTTAGAAGCGTGTTTCAAAATCTTTTCTTTTCTTTTTTGAATCACAATTTATTTTTGATAAATTTGTGACATGCAGTTGCAGGTCTCCCACTCACGGTAAGGAACATTGAGGCATTTATGAGTTTAGATCCCGCCCCTACCCCAAACAATAACAAGAAGCAGGGTTTCAAAGAACTTCAAAACTGAATGTGGAATATTCAGCTATCTTATAAAAGGATACCACTCCCTATGTTGCTACACTTCTGTGTAATCATATGAAATGGAGGAGGGCATCTAATGCAATTCTTGACATTTTTGAAAAGACTTCTGGTGTAAGAAAGATGCTTGCGATTTTATGATGTTCTTATTAGGAATACTTCTGAAAGTAACTGGTACTATAGTGAGATAACTACATCAGATGACTTTTTAAAATATTGCACAGTCTTTAAATATAATGCATTTGTTTCTTATTATTCTTTTAGAATATGGGCGTTACATTATCTTGTTAGCATGGAACATGCACTATAACACAACATTTGAAGGTTTGTGGTATTTTCTTATCATTTCTAATATTAACTGTATATGACTTTAACTTAAAGTTAATCCCATTTTTTGGTGTTAACCTGTTTATAAGAACAGCTGATTGGGACATAGTTCCTGTTGAGGTAACACTTGATATAGGACTTTTGTCAAGAAAGGTAGGATTATGAGAGGTCTGCACAAGACAGATTCCTTAGGTGCAAAGTCATCATTTAATTGTTTATCTGTGAATACCAAGTAAACTAACACTTTGTAGATATTAACATATCCCATGACTATCAGTCATGTACTAATACAAGTAAGACAAAAAGCAATCACTTTAAATACAAAATGTTAATTCTACTGGAGGCAAAGTGCATAAATGCTGGTTAAAGATGTGCGATCATCAAAATAAGGAAATATGAAGCAGTAGAGAAGCAGAAAAAAAAAGGTAATAGCACTGACGGTATTTCCCCATTATACCACACAGTTTTTTATGCTAGGTATGGTTATACAGGGGCAATCACTTCTCAAAGTGACATAAAGGTTCCAGTGTTTGGGTCTATATCACATCAGCAAACGCAAAAAAATAACAAACACTGATATATATCGAACTTCAAAGTCCGAAAGCTGAAAACAGTGAAGGAACAGATCAATGAATTTTTTCCCAGGGAAACAATTCGATGGGCCATTCTCTGGGTGTTGCTTTTTTTTCCACTGTGGTGCAATCTCAAATTTGGTATATTTAATTTGGGGGGTGTGAGGGGTAAAGCACCCCACTTAATTTTGACTGTATACTCTTTTTTTTTTTTTTTTTTTTTTTTTTTTTATCAGCTAATATTTTTCCATAGGAAAAAATTCACTGATCCATTCCTTAGATGTTTTCAGCTTTTGGACTTTGAAGTTCGATATATCAGCGTTCGCTATTTTTAGCATTTGCTCATGTGATATAGACCCCCAGTGTTTTATATTAACTGCACAACATGCTGTGATAGAACAGCTATAGGAGAATGTTTGTTCTGCCTTGGAATCCATTGTTACCCTGCACTGTAAAATGTCGCAGCACAGTTAACTGCTCTATAGTTACCATGCATAAACCCACACTTCAGCTTACGGGCATTCCTCACTAAGTAACAGCAGTGAAGTTTTTTTTTTTTTTTTGTAGCTTTTATCACCTTGAGTATTTTTTCTAGTATTTGTGAAAACGACCTTTATAATTTACAGAGTAAAGGTAAACAGTTGAAATTTTGGATAATTTGAGCAAGGAGGAAAATCTGGCACTTAAACAGTTGGCTTCATATAATAATATCAGATATATGAAAGCAGATAAAGGTCAGGGACTTGTTATAATGAATAATATGGATTATTCTAGTAGCATTAAAGAGTTATTGACAGATGGAAATAAGTACCTTAAAGTGTCTAAAGACTTTATTAGAAAGAAATTTCAAGAAGTGGATTTGATTTTCCTTGATCTATTATATATACAGTACATTTCTATAGATGTTTTTGAATATCTGAGTGTTGATCAGCATCAATTGGGGATGCAGTTCGGCAGCCCCAAGATACATAAGAATGAAAAAAATCCACCATTTAGGCCAATTGTTTCAGTCCCTTTTAGTAAAACATCCAAAATGTCCATTTATTTGGACAATATACTTAATCCTATAGTGCAAAGGAGTAAATGGTATCTTAGGGATTCTTATAGGTTCATAGGTTCATTCTAGGCTATCTGCCCTAGGGCATTTATAAGCCTAGCCAGAGTATGTTTGGCTTTCGCCACCCATTTTAAATTAATTTTGCTATGCCCTTTATTGAGGTTAGTATACTGTGCCTCTGTCTAACAGTGACACAGAAGTGATACTCGGGGTAAACCTATGATCTCCCATCCACTTAAAGATTCCTCTTGACGAGAGTCAATGAGGGACTCTGCCTAACCTGGACTGGGATTTTATTCCAGAGTGAAGGGAGCCTCTGGGTTATGAATCTGTCCCTCCAGCATGTCCTATTTATTTCAGTGCTGAGATTCAAGTCTCTCGAGCATATAGCTTGATGGGATTTGGATTTGTTGAGGTGCAGCATGTCCCTTAATTCCGGGTTGGACATGGCTTTATACGTCAGGCACAGGTCACCTCTGAGCAGGCGGAATGCCACTGAGTAGAGCTGGAGTTTCTTTAACCGGGCAGCATATGGCATCTGTTTGAGCCCTTTGATCCTCTTGGTGAGGTACTTTTGGGGTCTTTTCAGTTGCTGCAGGTGTTTGGTAAGGTACATCCCAAAAGGGGCATTGTACTCGATGATGGGCCTGATGAGGGATGAGTAAAGAGGCACAATGACCTCCCCTAATCTAGATGTGAATCCCTTCATGATTAGGTGGGCTATATAAAATGTTTTTCTAACCACTTTGGCCACGTGGTTGTCAAATGAGAGATTGTTATCAACTTGGGTCCCCAGGTCCCTAATTACTTCTTCTGTACTTAATGGATTACCACCTATGTGGTAATTTGTGGGCACTTTGTTTTTGCCAAAGGGGATGACTATACACTTTTTGGCGTTTAGCTTGAGGCCATGGCTCTGGCACCAGTTGTCTGTTTCTATGAGGCCCTTTTGGATGATGCTTGTGTCGGCTGTAGAGTCGATTTTGGTGCCCAGTTTGCAGTCATCTGCAAACTTGGTCAGCCACAGTCCTTCTGTGTTGGCCTGTACCTCCGAGAAATATATACCGAACAAGAGAGGTCCCAGGACTGAGCCTTGTGGGACGCCACTTGTAACTGGTTTGGAGTCTGACATGGCTCCAGCAATTCTAACCATTTGGGTTCTGTCCTTGAGCCAGTTTGCAACCCATCTAGTGACACAGGGGTTTATATTTAAGCTGGTGAGCTTATCTATAATGCCTGAGTGGGGTATTGTATCGAAGGCTTTTGCGAGGTCCAGGTAGGCTGTGTGGACCACCTTCCCTTCGTCAATGGCCTTGGTGACTGTTTCAAAAAAGTTGACCAGGTTTAAGAGGCAGGATCTGCCCTTAACAAAGCCGAACTGGGTAGGGTCCAGTGTCTGTAGGTCCCCAATATCTTTATTTATGAGGTCCATGATGATCCTTTCCATAGCTTTGCAGACCAAGCTAGTCAGGCTTATGGGACGATAGTTTCCAGGGTCCATTGAGGCACCACCTTTGTGGAGAGGGACCACTGTTGCTGTACGCCACTCTTTGGGTACATATCCTGTAGTAAGGCTGAGAATGAACAGTAGTTTTATGTTTGTGTTTAGCTCTTCTTGGAGTTCATGTAGGACGCAGCCTGGGACACCGTCTGGTCCCATTGATGCTGTGTTTTTTGCTTTGGAGAGGGCGGCTCTTACCTGAGCATCTGAGATGTCAGGGGGGCAGCACTCTGCTGGGATAGATATTTGCCCTTTTGGTGGGGAGGAGGGGGAGAAGTTTGCACTGAACCTGTCAGCTAGGATGTTGGCAATGTCTGTGGGTTCGGTGTATTTTTTGGCATTTTGGACTAATTCTGAGTATATCTGGGAATTCCCACCCAGGTTCCTAACATAACTAAAGAAAGCCTTGTGATTATCCTTAGTGTCCTGTGTAATTTTTCTCTCGAAGCTGGCCTTAGATGATTTTATGAGTGCCCTTAATTTTTTGCTAATACTGATCAGAGATGCCTTCCCTTTTTGGGATTTTGCTCTATCATGTAGTAGCTTCCTCCTTCTATTGTATAGTTTGTTTACGGCTGGGGTCCACCAGACAGGACGTCTGCCTTTGGAGGATTGGGTCTTGGTTTTATTTGGGATTGCATGATCCATGCATTCCTGAAAGTGTTCATAGAATGCATTTATAAAGGATTCTGCTGTCTGGGCTGTATTTTCCACAGGCCCGGGGGCTTTGGAGTATTACACCTCAGTTTTGAGGAGTGTGAAATTTGCTTTAGAGAAGTTTTTCACTGTGGTTTTCTGGGCAGGGGGTGGGGTTGGGATGTGAATATCCAGTGAGATCAGTTTATGGTCTGATCTTACCAGTGAGGGATACACTTCTGGTCTGGAGCACAGAGTCCCCATGTTGGTGATGATCAGGTCCAGTATGTTTTCCCCTCTTGTGGGAGTGGTAACAAGTTGTTCCATAACATTTGAGTTTATGACTTCTAGGAACCTTTGGGCTAGGGTGTTGGAGCTAGAGTAATGCTCCCAGTCTATGTTTGGGTAGTTGAAGTTGCCTAATATAATGGTGTTTGGAGAGACCTTCATTTTTTCCAGTGTTCTCAGGAAGGCCAAGTGGGGTTCCTGGGTTTGGGAGGGTGGTCTGTAGCAGGCTATAAACTGGAAGACAGTTTTACCCACTGTTAGTTGCACATGGATAGTCTCTGATGCTTTGTGCTTTGCCACCAACCTGGAGGTGTGGGTATCTTTGATGAATATCGATACTCCCCCTCCTTTTGTGGTTCGGTCCAAGTTTTGGGGCCGAAAAGCATGGTATGAGGTATAACCTGGTAGTGCTGGGGTGCTCTCGGGAGCCCTGAACCAGGTTTCTGTTACTGCACAGATATCGATGTTCTCCATGCTAAGGAGAGTTTCAAGTGCGTGCATCTTGAGGTTTAGACTACTGGCGTTGAGTAGCATTACTCTTAGTTTCTTATCCCTTGTGATACCTATGGAGGTGGGTTTGTCTTTTGAGCCTTGCCTAAAAAGGCACTATGGGGGTAGCAAGAGCCTTTGCCAATATCTGAAAGCCCAGGGGTGACAGGTGCAAGCCGTCCCTAGCGAAGCATCGTGGCTTGTCGAGCATATCATCCCAGGCTGACAGGCATTGGATCCCCTTTGAATGACACCAGTACTTAAGCCAATTGTTGAAATTGATCATCTTGTCTTCATATTGTGGCATCATTCTTGGTGAGGGTAAGATGCTACTCAAGGTCAGGGTCATACCGGCCTGGGCTACATGCTCAGAGAGTTCCTCTATGTCTCTTTTCATGTAGTCCAGGGCGATACGTCTCAGGTCATTCACACCAGCATGGACAATGACTGAGTCATATTTGTACTTGCCTTGGAGTGACCTGAGTGCTTGTGTTATGTGGCGGATCCTAGTGCCCGACAGGCTGCTTACCGTGACCTTCTCCTTGTTCAGCCTGGTGAGCGGGACGTCAGTGTGCCTGACGATAGAGTCACCTATTACAAGTGTATCAAGTGTGTTGTTTAGCCTTAAGGGCTGTGACTGTTCGGCACACTGGCTTTGTGAGATATGTGTTGCATGTGTTTTGTTTTGGGGTAGCGATTGCTTGGGTGTCTGCTTTGGAGGTCTCTGCTGCTTAGGCAGATCTTTATTTAGAGGCTCCGAGTATGTTTTTGTGTGATTATGTGTTTGGTTTGCTGTCGTGGTAGGTCTATGTGAGACTGGAATTGTAGTGAGTGTGGTTTCCTTCTCCTCCTGACTGGTTATGCCAGTAATGAGTTGAGAGAGCTTAGCCTCCAGTTTGGCTATATGGTTGCATCTCTCACATGTGTTGGAATTTGTTGGGAGGAGGAGAGGGTTGTCTGTGTACATGAGGCAGTTGTAACATTGCCTCAAGATTCCCAGGTTCACCAGCTGGACCGGAGAGGAGATTGACAACTGACCTTTGGACATGCTAGAATAATATTGGGAATTCCTTTATAATTGAAAACAAGGGCCAATGGGGAGTGAGGGTGTAGTGCTTTTAATTTTTAGTGCTGACCTATATAATTGCTTTAGTGAGCAAGTGCCAGGTAACTTAAGTGCAATGTGTTACAGGTAACTTAAATGCAAAAATGACAAACAGTAACTTTCTTTCAAGTGAAACAAGGAAATAAGTACAGTAAGCAATGCAGATATCACTAGGGATCCACAGAAGTGCTGAGAAGCCGCGTTTTAGGTGGAATTAGAGTTCCAGGGAAACAACAAGCAAACAAACAACAAGCATACAAACAAAGTTAGATTCAGCAGGCCTGGATCTAGTCTATGCTACAGCAAACAAGGTGTACCAATTTCAGTAAGATACAGTTAAAATATTCAGGCACTATAAACCTTTAACCAGAAATTCCCAGCTCAGAAGGGCAGAGTCCAGCCTCTCCCCCCACAAGAGGGCAGACCACGAACCTTCTTAATGTAAAATAACTGGCCTGAAGCCCAAGTGGATGTTTTTGGAAAAGCTTCGGCACTTCCAGTTTCAGGGAGATGAAAGTCTGTTATGCACATTGGACATATATTCACTATATACAGCAATTGATCAAAATGAAGTTATAGAGTTTATGAGGCTCTTCTTAAGCAAAGTGAAGTGTAAAGATGACATTTTTGTCATTTGTCAGTTGATGGAAATAGTACTGCATAATAATTTTTTCATGTTTGAAAAATAAATCTATCAATAAATAAGTGGGGTAGCGATGGGGGCTCATGTAGCCCCTGTCTTTGCTAACTTAGTGATGTATTGGTGGGAAGTTACATTTTTAGAGAAGATAGATTTATTTAAACATGTAAAGTACTATAGGCATTATATTGATGATTTATTCTTTGTTTGGGCAGGTAATAGTGAACAGTTTGATGAGTTTTTTAGGCAGATTAATCAAACAGTATCTTGGTTTGAATTTTCGACTGGCAATTTAGGCACCACAGTTTAGTTTTTAGATGTAGAAGTAGGGGTGGATGTAAATAAGAGGACATTTAGGAGTAATGTTCACAGGAAGAAAACTTTCACTAATAATTATTTACACTTTGAAAGTTTCCACCTCAAATATATGAAAATTAATGTATTTAAAGGTCAAGTAATCAGACTTAGTAGAATGGTCAGTGATGACCAACAGTATAAAGTGGAAGTTGAAGCCCTTAAACAGCTTTTTCTTTGTAGAGGTTATTCTGTTGAAATTCTTAATGATGAGATTCAATATGTGGGGAATCATAGGGATGAGAAGTACCCTCCAATTCTTACAGCTGGATTTCAGAAAAAAGAATCTTAGTCAGAATATGATACAGAATGAGGAATTTAAATATGCATTTCCAGTACCTATGAGTGTTGATGGACCTAATGTTAAAAGAATTGTATAACAAAATTGGAAAATTAGGGACTCAACCAAATTTTATAAATAAAAAAACTAAAAATTTAAAAGAGATTTTGGAAAGTGGACATACGTGTGAAGATCATGACCGAGTAATTACTCAGTTAGGTACTTTTGCTTGCACAAATTGCAGTCAATGTAGGTATATGATGGGTGTACAGAGTCATCATTTTAAGCATTTAAAATATACTTTAACAGCCAGAGGTAGGTTTGATTGCCAGAGTGAGGGTTTAGTATACCTTGCAGTGTGTTCCAATTCTGAAAATTTCTATATAGGAAAGAATATTAGAAAGTTGAAAGATAGAGTTAGGGAACACCTTATTGCTATTAAGAAAAAAAATATGACGGACATTCCTCATTAAGTAACAGCAGTGAAGTTTTTTTGTAGCTCAAAAGGGAACGTTATGGAGATACTCAGCAGCTTGTCATTCACTGCAAAAGCAAACTAAATAAAAAGGCCCACTTCTTTGCTGTGCTGCCCCTACACCCAAAGCAAAACATGGTTCTTTGCTGGAAATGCAAGACTTGTAACTGGAAGAGCTGCATGTCTGGAAAATAAACTATTTCTGTTTCACTACAGTGAATGTCATAACTCATTGTGACCTTTACAAGTCATTTTTGCAAGGGGGTGGATCAGCCGTCTTCAGTCCTTCTGTGGGGAATTATAGTTCTCACATTACTGCTACTGACATCAATGTAACTTGGAGTACAGGGAAATCACTTAAGATACTGTATCTTTGGACATTTGTAAAAATACTCCCATTCACATTTATATTCACATTCTTTCAAGGACCACAACTGCAGTACTCAGATTATGAGCAAGTACAGTCCAAACACTGCCCAAAATGACATCTGTAATAATGCTAAATAAGGGGAACACTTTCCTGGGGATTAAATAGACCCCATGTAGGCTTAGTGCGAAGCCTAAATGGTGTTTATATGTTTGTGCCATGAGCAGCAGTGCTAATTACATATTCATGCTGCCCACTGCGTTTAAACCTAAACAAGTGCAGTTTCATGGCTAGCAACAGTTTTGCCAGTCAGGAAACAATGTAAAGCAGCATGGATAGAAGCAGACATGTAACCTGTTTATCTATGGGCAAACTAGGTCTGTGCAGCTGAGCGACATGCCACAATGATTACCAGAATTAATAATAGAGCAATGTATATAGTCAAAACACAGACAATTGTTAAATACCATTTCTGACATACTGAACAAAAGTTATATAAATGATCCATAATAGTAAGTACATGGACTGCCATTTAAATAGTCAAGGAAAGTGTGTGTATTAAATAGTGACACACAGATGAATTGTAGGAATGAACACAGGTTCATGTATTTAACAGGCTGTGGATGGTAATTCATTACTGAAACTAAGCAGAAATTCCTTAATATTCCAAGAGCAAGATAAGTTATTTCTTACACTTATTTCATTGAATTGCACTTCTGAAACGCTTATAATTGTGCTATACACTTAATCTACTACATTTTGCACTGTTATAAAGCTTTTTTACTGTTTCACTGCATTTATGTACTGTTTTATACTGTTTTAGCTGTATTTTTCATTGTTAGATACTGTTTCATTACTCTAATTGCATGTTTACTGAATTACTTAACTGTAAACTGCTTTTTCATACTGAGAGTTGTATTTTCTGTTTGTGAGTGCTCTATCCGTGTTTTTGATTTTTTTGAGGTTTATGTGTTCTAGTCTAGTCTGTTTGCAGTTAAAATCATTCTCTAGAGTCTGCTTGCTCCCTGATCTGTTTAAAACTTTCATTCAGTGGCTACAGCTAGGAGCTGTAATAGTGTATATTACTATAATTGTATTTTTATTTAATTACTAAATTGTAAACTGTTTTTTCATACTGAGACTTGTATTTTCTCTTTGTGAGTGCTCTTTCTATGCATTTAAAGTGAGGTTTTGGTGTTCTGCTCAGGTGGCATAATCTTGATAGAGGCTGGCTGTTGTCCATGCCTGGTAGTTTTGTTTGTTGAATTTCCTGTGTTTCTGGCAGCCATTTTCTACTGATAGTCTGTCTTCATTATTATTACTCCATCACATATCACCTACTCAGAGGTGATCTCTGCCTAACATACAAAGCTATGTCAAACCCAGAGCTGTTGGACATGCTCCACTTAAAGAAATCCCAATCTCTCCAAGCTACATGCTCTACGGACCTAAACAGTGTCACCACAATAAACAGAACATGCCGGAGGGATAGATTCCTGTCCCAGAGACTTCCCATATTCTGGAATAAACTACCTGTCTATATCAAACAAAGCTCTCATTAGCACTATTCAAGAAAAATCTTGATGATTGGATGAGAAATAGGAAATTCACCCCAGGGATCACCTCTGTGGCTCTGCTCGACAGTGGTACAGGAAAATAATTTTCTTGGGTGGCAAAAGCCAGGGTACCTTTTTGGCTGGGCTTGTATAGGCCCCAGGGCCAATAGCCTAGTACCTACCTATGAACCTATGAACCTATGAACAGGGTTTCCTGACCTTCTGTAGTACGAGTGATTGGGTAATAGCAGGGGCTAATAGGACTGAGTAGTAATTTGATCTTCTAACTCTTCCATCCTTACTGGTATATAATCCCTGTGTCTGGAAAAGGTTGTGCTTGTATTTATCAGGCAGTGGATGGTGATTCATTACTGAAACTAAGCAGAAATTCCTTAAGATTCCAAGAGCAGGATAAGTTATTTCTTACACTTATTTCATTGAATTGCATTTCTAATATGCTTATAATTGTGCTATACAGTTAATCTACTACATGTTACACTGTTATAACACTTTTTTTACTGTTTCACTGCATTTATGTACTGTTTTATACTGTTTTAACTGTATTTTTCATTGCTAGATACTGTTTCATTACTCTAATTGCATGTTTACTGAATTACTTAACTGTAAACTGCTTTTTCATACTGAGAGGTGTATTTTCTGTTTGTGAGTGCTCTATCCGTGTTTTTGATTATTTGAGGTTTATGTGTTCTAATCTAGTCTGTTTGCAGTTAAAAGCATTCTCCAAAGTCTGCTTGCTCCTTGATCTGTTTAAAACTTTCATTTAGTGGCTACAGCTAGGAGCTGTAATAGTTCCTTGTTGTGGTATTTTTATACTTGGCGGCTTTGCAGTTGCCTGCCCATAGTGTATATTTGATCTGTGACACTCCTTCCAGTCTAGTGTCATTAGTTCATTCAATCTAATAGAGAACATTTGTGAAGGCCAACCCACTCACATTTTTAACCTTGAATTAACTTCTGTTCCAGCTTTCTCCATTTCCACTTTACTGAAAAAAAAAATTCTAATCTTGTTTCCCCCCTTTCCTGTAACAAGTCTAGACCAGATACAGACTTGCTGTATCCAGAACTGTTTGTAAGGTCCTGAGCCCCCCCCCCCCACTTATCAGGGTTCAGCTATTCCTGGCGCCATAAAGTCTGCTCTTAAAGTTTCCCTTGCAACTAGCCAGCTTTTTAGTTTTAGCACTCAAATCTGTTTCTTTGAGCTCAGCACTTGTTCATAACTCATTGTAAGCACTAAATAAGCTACAAATTACTATAGTAGTCAACTTTCCTCACTTGTCTAGAGAAAAACAGTTTTTAGTGCGTAATAATTAAGCACCTATCCAGGCATGTCTAAAGGTCAGATCCCAGTGTTTTCTCCTGTCTACCTGATGAATCTGGGCATCTTGGGGCAATGCAGCAATTGCCTCATGTACACAGACAACCCTCTCCTCCTACCACCCAACACTACAACCTGTGAGAGATGCACTTATATAGCCAAACTGGAAGCAAAGCTCTCTTCACCAAAGACTGGACTAGACAGTCAAGAGGAGAAGGTAAACACCACACTCATCACATAGTCCCTCAAAACCTACACCACCAAAAACACACATAGAAGCACAAAACACATGCCTACATTCATGGAGGCTTTCAATAAAACTCTGCCCAAACAACCGAGACCACCAAAGCAGAAATGCAAGCAACCTCCACCCCCCAACACAACCCAAATGACACATAGCCCACAAATTCAGTGTGCCACTCAACTACAGCCCATAAGGCATAATGTACCCAACACTCTAGTCATAGGTGACTCTATAGTCAGGCACACTGATGTTCCACTCATCAGGCTAAACAAGGAGAAAGTTACTGTCAGTTGCCTGGTGGGTGCCAGGATCTGCCACATAACACAGGCACTCAGGTCACTCCACAACAAATACAAATATGACTCTGTCATTGTCCATGTTGGTATAAATGATGTGAGACGTACCTCCTGGACTACATGAAAAGAGACATGGAGGAGCTCTCCGATCTTGTAGCCCGGGCAGGTATGACCCTAGCCCTGAGTGGCATCCTGCCATCACCCAGAATGATACCATAGTGCAAGGACATAATGATTGACTTCAACAATTGGCTAAGCTTCTGGTGTCATTCTAAGGGAATCTAGTATCTATCTGCCTGGGATGACATGATCGACAGACCACGATGCTTTGCCAGAGATGGCTTGCATCTGTCACCCTTGTTACTCCAGATATTGGCAAAGGCTCTTGCCACCCCTATAGTGCCTTTTTTAGGCAAGGTTCAAATGACGAATTCATCACCGTAACAGGTACAAGCAAGCAAAATCTGAGGGCAATGCTACTCAATGCTAGAAGTGTAAACCTCAAAATACACTCACTCGAGGCACTCTTTAAAATGGAGAACATCGACATCTGTGCAGTGACAGAGACCTGGTTCAAAGCTCCAGAGAGCACCCCTGCATTACCAGGCTATAATTCATTCCACACCTTTTGGCCACCTAACCCGGACCGAACCACTAAAGGTGGAGGCCTATCCATATTTATTAAAAATATCCACACCTTCAAGCTAGTTGCTCAGCATAATGCATCCAATCCAAGTTCACCTAACTCTGGGCAAGACCACAGTCCAGATTGTAGCTTGCTACAGACCCCCACCATGCCCCAGGATTCCCACTCCTCTTCTTTTGATACACTGGAAAATATTAGGGTACAACCCAACACCCTAATAATGGGTGATTTCAACTACCTCACCATTAACTGGGAAAACTACTCATGTACCAACTCTTTTGCTCAACGTTTTCTGGAATTCATCAATTCCAATGCCTTGGATCAACTTAACCATGCCCCCGCCAGGGGCAGCAATATCCTAGACCTGGTCATCACCAACATGGGCGACTGGTATTCCACACCAGAGGTCAATTCCTTGTTGGTCAGATCCAACCACAAGCTAATCACCCCCCCCCCCCATTAGGGAAACAACCGTAAAAAATTTCTCCAAAGCCAACTTCATGCTTCTTAGGACAGGCGTGTCAGACTTCACAACACCTATGCAGATGGACAATAGAGGTATGACTGCTGAATCCTACACAAATGCACTTTATATGTACTTACATGAGAGCATGGATTGTGCTATCCCTAACAGAACAAAGATGCTATCCTCCAAGAAAAGGAAGCCAATCTGGTGGCCTTCTGCCATTAACAAACTCTACAACAGAAGAAAGAAATTGTTACAAAAAAGAGTAAAATCCCATGATTGGAGGAACTCCCTGGTCAGCCTCAGTAAGAAGCTGAGATCCCTCATAAAATCCTCCAAAGCTAGTTATAAAAACAAAATTGCCACTGAATCTAAAGACAACCACAAAGCATTCTATAGCTATGTCAAGAATCTCAATGGCAACACTCAGATATGCTCTGAGTTACAGCACAATGGCATTAAATATACAGAACCCACTGATATTGCCAACATCCTGGCAGATAGGTTCAGTGCTAACTTTACCCCCCCTCACACCCTAAATGGCCCATCTCTATACCGGAAGAATGCAAAGTTCCTGTAATTACAGCTGCACAGGTAAAAACCTCACTCTCCAAAGCCAGGAGCACAGCATCCATGGGAACCTGACAACATCCCAGGCTGCCATCTACACGAACTACAGAATGAACTGGCATCCCACCAAAATACCATGTTGAGTCATAGCCTCACTTCAGGCTTTGTGCCCATTGAATGGTGCACTATGACGGTTTTCCCACTCCACAAAGGGGAAGCCATGACAGCCCCCGGGAACTACCGCCCCATTAGCCTGACAAGCCCGGTCTGCAAGGCCATGAAACGTATCATCATGGAACTCATAAACAAAGACATTGAAGATCTCCAAACTCTGGATCCCACACAGTTCGAATTTGTAAAAGGCAGATCATGTCTCCTAAATCTGATAGACTTTGAAGCAGTCACCAAAACCATAGATGAAGGTAAGGTAGTTCAAACAGCATGTCTATATCTCAATAAGGCATTCAACACCATCCCCCACTCTGCACTCTGGAATTATAGATAAACTCACTAAACTAGGTATAAATCCCTATATCACAAGATAGGTTGCGAACTGGCGTACTGACAGAACCCTCACTGTGAAAGTAGCAGACTCCAAATCAGACTTCAGACCAGTGACAAGTGGAGTACCACAGAGTTCAGTCCTGGGTCCTCTCCTGTTTGGTATCTACTTTTCTGAAGTACAGGCTAACACAGAACGTCTTTGGCTAACTAAGTTCAAGGATTACTGCAAACTAGAAGCCATAATCAAAACTTCTAATGATGTGGATAGCCTACAAAAGGACCTCACTGAGACAGATGCATGGTGTCAAAGCCATGGCCTCAAGCTCAATGTGAAAAAGTGCATTGTCTTCCCATATGGTAAAAATTCTGTATCCATGAACTACCTCATAGACGGTAGTCTACTTAAGACCGAAAGAGCGATAAGAGGCCTTGGGACACAAGTGGACAGTAGTCTCTCCTTTGATAATCACATCACCACAGTGGTCAGAAAATCCTTCTATGTGGCACACCTCATCACAAAAGGTTTCTCATCCATAAAAAAAGAGTTCATTGTTCCCTTCTACTCATCACTCATTAGACCCATTGTAGAGTACAATGCCCCTTTTGGTATGTACCTCACAAGACATCTACAACAACTGGAAAGGCCATAGAAATACCTCACAAAGAGGATTACTAGCCTCAAACAGATGCCCTATGCAGACTGTCTCAAAAAACTCCAGCTTTACTCCATCGCATATCGCCTACTCAGAGGCAATCTCTGCCTAAAATACAAAGCTATGTCAAACCCAGAGCTGTTGGACATGCTCCACTTAAACAAATCCCAATCCCTCTGAGCTACACACTCTAGGGACCTTAACCTTGTCACCACAATAAACAGAACATGCTGGAGGGATAGATTCCTGTCCCAGAGACTTCCCACACTCTGGACAAACTACCTATCTATATCAAACAAAACTCCTCATTAGCACTCTTCAAGAAAAATCTTGATGATTGGATGGGAAATAGGAAATTCACCTCGGGGATCAATTCTGTGACTCTGCTCGACAGGGGCACAGGAAAATAATTTTCTTGGGTGTCGAAAGCCAGGGTACCTTTCTGGCTAGGCTTATATAGGCCCTCGGGCTAATAGCCTAGTACCTACCTATGAACCTCATAGTTATGCATCCCTGGAATATGTGTAGGAAGGTACATGAAAAAGGGTGTATTGTACTCAGTTATAGGTGTGATGAAGGCTGTGAACTATGAAAGTATTATGGCCTTTGATGTGGATGTCCTACACATACTCAGGAGTTGTGTTACATACAAGGAAGTTATCACCACTGTGAGCACATACTGGTGGACGTTCTGCATACCATCTGCTCATAGGGGTGTGATGTCTCTCATTGGGTTGTGCATTTGTTTTCATAATGTACCTCTGTGGACTATATGATGAGACATGACTGAACTGTCAGATTATGTATCCTAAGAAGGTATGATCCTATCCCTAAGCAGCATTCTACCTTCACCCAGGATGATGCCACAATATAAACAGTTGATGGACTTCAACAATTGGCAAAGCTTCTGGAATAAATCCAGGGGGATTCAGTATACATCGTTGACAAGCCTGTCTGCATTGCCATCTGAACCTGAGCCCTCTAGGCTGTCAGATACTGGCAAAGGTGCTTGCCTACCCCATAATGCCTTTGTTAGGCAATGCGAAAGCAACACCATAACAACATCCACTGGAGGAAAACTCAAAGTTCTGCTGTTTAATGCTAGGAGTCTAAACATGAAGGTATACTGGAGGAAAATGCCAACCTGCTAGCTGACAGATTTGGCACAAACTTTAACACCCTGGTTCCATCAGTCATAACCCCAAAGCATACCTGATACTAATCCCCTGGCTAGTATCTCTAGACATCAAGTCGTATCTGTACTCTCCGTGGCTAAAACCACACCCTCAGTGGTACCAGATAACATCCCAGGTTGCTTACTAATCATCTAAAACAGGATCTAGCGGACCAAATTAGCATCATCTTTAACAATAGCCTGAGAACTGGCTTTGTCCCAGCAGAGTGGAAAATAGCAGCAGTAATCTCCTTGTACAAAGGGGGACCATTAACCAACCCTGGGGACTATAGACCTATGAGTCTAACCAGTCTCATCTGCAAGGCCATGGAAAGAATCATCATGGACCTTATCAACAAAGACACAGGTAACCATCAAACTCTAGACCCAACCCACTTCGATGACACATATAAAAAAAAAAAAAGAGATAAAGGTTGGGGTGAGAGAAAAAAAAAAGGGATAAAATTAGTAACACCGTATGTGACATAAAATGCTTTATCACATTAATAAAAGTATTTTATCTGAGCTTCTATGTTTAAGTATACTTAACAATTACAAACTATAATTAAGTATTGCTCAAAGTAATCCTTGCAATGTGCAGATACTGCACATATGCTTGGTCCAGTTATACAGATTAAGTTAACAGCAGGGCATTTATGCCACTTGTGTAGAAATGTAATTTATGTAATATTTTTAAAAGACTGTACTATTTTATAATTGTTACTTGTGGTATTTGAACCCACAATATCTGACTACAGTCTTATACTTGACTCCTACAGTTGGATTGTGCTACAGACTGAATCATGCATGCATGCATACTTGCTTTTGCAGTTAGGATATGCATGCTTACTTCACTACATCTGTATGGAAAATAATTTTCTTTTTATTTAAAATCTACAATAATACTTCTTGTAGATAAGTATATATGTATACCTTTAAGAATCTTTCCATGGCCTTGCATAGATGTAAAAATACTAAGCACGTGCGAGCCAGGCTGCCATTTTATAGAGAGCTGTTGAGATGTAAGCACACATGTATGTAATGGTCTGTCAGTTAATCAGTTAGTTTATATTTTATGTTGCTGCTATCCATCCTGATGTGTTTCTATATAATAAAGCATAGCACCCCTTCTGTCAACCAGGTTAGAATTACAAAGTGTAGAAATAATTGCATCAAGGTTTTAAATGGAAGTAAGCAGCACACATTTTACAGTTTCTGTTCAGTAACCACTAACTTCCCCTCATTTGTTGAAAACTGTATATTATTGACATTTAATATTCTTACAGTCTTTAAGGACAATGATACAAAATGCCTTACTGCATGTCTGAGATTACTGCTTAGATAAAAGAGAAATGAGCAACATATAGAGATACGACAGAGCTGTATTTCTGCAAACAATAGTCATAACTGGTTATGTAATCACTCATTATACCAGATCTGAAATTAATACATGTACAAACAACTCAGAAATGTACAAGTGCCATATGTTTTGTTAATACTGTAGATGATGTTACACTTAATTGTATGCACAATGATTGTCATTGTCTGCTGCAAAGCTGTTTCTGTTGTAAAGAGGGATAAGACACCCTGACTGTGTATTGAAGGTTCATTGGTGCAAGAGCTCAAATCCAGACTTCAGTAATAACATATATTTTGTAGTGTTTTTATTTTATAGATTTCTTTTCTTTTTTTTTTATAATATTTGTGTGGTGCATGGCTTAACATAAACACGGGAAATGGATGAACACAATAAATGTCATGCAATGTATTTTTTGATAGCCAATACATCCATTACACCTATGAATTGCTTTTCTGTGGAGCACTTCTGCTAAACACATTAATCCATGCAGCATACACTATCTGTAGATCAGAGTTCAAGTCCCATCTTTGTCTTTTAAGGATGACACCTAATAAAAACTACTCACAAGGCTAAAACAAGTTTAGCATTGCTTGTCTGGTCTGCGTAACTCTTACCATACTGCAAATTTGGAGTAATGGCCCACATTACACATGAAGCAGATAGAGCATCTGCAGACAGGATGCAGACATTCTTGATTTTGAAAAGGATACATTGCTGCATTTTTTTGCTTTCCATTGTGCAATACCACTTAGTGACATTGGGTGGTGGTTAGCAACTCTCCCAGACACCTGGAAGTCCAGAACACCTGCAGAGAGGAAGCAGACAGTCAATAATTTCAAAATGGATACAGTCTATCAAGTATGCTGGGGATTGCTAAGTGGCATTGTATGGTAGTTAACACACAGAGGTTAATAATGAATAGGGAAATATCCAACTTTCACTGAGCTATTCCTGTGGCAGCAGGTATAAATGTAGGGCTACAATACATATGGACCTGGGTTCTAATACAGGAAATCCCAAATATTTTTACTGTTGTTCCATTTCACTTTAATGTCACATAAAAAAGTTAAACATAATTATAAATAAAAAACACACGTATCCAATGGATATGGTTAATGGTTAGCTTCAGGAAACACAAATTATATCCATACACAGGTTAGCAAACCAAAACAAGACAGAAGTTCAATGAGAAATGGAGGTTCTTAAATATAATCCTAATGTTTATTTAATAGTATCATAAGTGCTTTCACAGTTCCTCTAGACCGCTTCATCAGAGGATTTAAAATACAGGAGAAAGCAATCACTTATATATATAAAAACATTCAAATATAACAACCAATCAAATATCTCAGTCAATTAATATCTTAGTAACATTTCAAGTGGCAAAGATGGAAAATCACTGTTTGGAAAAAAATGTTTTGTCTCATATGCATAGGTTTGAATTCTACACTGCAAAAATCAATTATATTGGTGTATAATATCAAACCAAAAATATGTCAGGTCATGAAATGCATGCTCTCAGCACATTTCAGCAAAGTGAAATCACCTAACAGTTCCAGCAGAAAACAACCCTCAAACAAATGTCATGTGTCAGATTAACCTTACAGTTTCCAGAACTGCTTTCGCCTCAGATTGGCACTATTTCTCTCCACTTAACATTGCGCAAATTTGGTTGGAATCATTGTTTGGGTTTTCTGCACTACCAGTAAACGTGATAACAGGTATTAGCGGGAAAATCGTTAATAGCTATTGCTATTCTTTCTGGTTAGACATGTCTGGTGGTAGAAGGGAAGATGCCCAATTTAGGGCGTAGAGTGGGGGGGGGGGCAGAATATTTATTAGTCACCTTGTAAAGCATCACAGTCAAAGGCTTTTGCAGGAGGACTATACCGTATCCCAATAGGTCTGAGGCTTGGAATACAATAGCCGAGGCTGTCTCCAGTGTAATTGACATTCCACGCACTGGAGAACAGTGTAGCCATCACTTTAGTTACATGAAAAGGTGCAAGAAGGATACACTCAACCAGTAGCTGAATGCGTTTAGGACAAGTAACATCCCACAGTTGTGTTAGTATACTAAAGAATTTATAGTAGGTAGAAAGCTTCATATAGACAAGTCTGGTATGCACAATGCTCATCTATTCTCTTCTCTTCATTCCATATCTAATGCAGAGATTATTGTGAACAGAGTGGCCCATGCTGAGTGTCTGGAGAGACTGATGGAAGCAAGGAGTATGCATGCAGCACAAGAGAAGTGTAGCTCATCCAATGTTATGATTCAAGACGAACAGGCAGGGTAGTTTGTTTATATTCTTTATTATATAGAAACACATCAGGATGGATAGCAGCAAAATAAAATATAAACAAACCGATTAACTAACAGACCATTACATAGATGCATGCTTACATCTCAACAGCTCTCTAAAAAATGGCAGTCTGGCTCTCATGTGTTCAGTATTTATACACTTGTGCAAGCCCATGGAAAGCTTCTTAAAAGTATACATGCATATTGATCTACATCCTCTCTCTTTAGTGAATTGCCCACAATAAAATAACATCTGAAAAAAAACATGAAATTATACAGACACTGAGAAATAAACACAATGTTCATGTCCAAGTCACTGTGTATCTGGAACATGGTCTGGAAATGCAACCTGATCTAATTATATAACAATTGGGACTGGGTTTAGCAACAGGGACAGTCGTTGGTGAACAATCTGTCTCAGGAGTTTCAGGAATCTTCTCAGGAACAGGGATATTTGCTGGAACGTGTTCTGGAACTGCAACACTGAATAACTCACTCTGAGATATTGAGTCTTTTTCACAGGCAAGATGCTGCAATACAGGCTCAGACACTGGTGCCAAATGTTTCCGATTCTGCCTAAATTCAACTCCTTGTGATTCCACAATATGCGATCTCAGCTCTGGATATACACTTTTCACAACTCCAGTCCAATCAAAACCTTTGGAAGTCTGCATACTCACTATCTTCCCTTCTTGTAATGGATTGAGCGGTTTTCTGGAGTTTTAATAGGACTTCTGGGACAAGTGCCTTTTCATAAGTTAAGCTCTCACTGCTTTGTTGTTCTTAGCACAGAAAAACAACAGATTGCTACTGATTGGTGGTGTGCTTTTGGTTTGTCTCAAGAAAGCCTTTGTGCAGGTGCACCAAAATGCTTATCATCAGGAATATTTCTGAGATTCAGGCGATTCAGAAAAACATCACTATTTTCTCATTTCAACTTCTCTAATAACTGTTTTGCACTTTGATCTGCACGTTCTGCCATACCATTTCACTGTGGGTACTCAGGGCTATTCATAACATGGATAAAGTCCCACTCTTCAGCAAATTACTTGAACTGCTGGCTTGTAAACTGTGTACCATTGTCAGAAATAGCTTTGTACAGACTACCATGAACTGCAAAATGATGCTTCAGCTTAGTAATGACAGTACTGGAGGCTGGAATAGGAAGTAGGTCAATCTCAAACAAATTTGAATAAGTCTACTAACACCAAGAAATGTTGACCATTCAATTTGAAAATGACTGTAGCTACTGTTAACCAAGGTAGTTCAGGAATCTGGTTTATATGAAGTGATTCCTTTTGTTGACATTGCTTAATACTATTGCATACAGAACAAGATGAAAGCACTCTGTCAATATCCTTTGACATAGAAAACCAAAATACTAGTCCTCTTGCCCTTCTTTTGGTAGAACCAGTTCATGGGCGGCCATGATGCAAGATGGTAATGTATTCTTGTTGTAGGGATTTTGGAACAATCACTTCTGGACCTTTCATGAAGATACCACTGTCAAACAAAATCTCATCTCTGTAAGGAAAATATGGTTGGAAGTCATGAGATAAACATGATTCCTTTGACGGCCATCCTCGACTGATAAAGTGGTTGAGCTTCTGAGGAATTGGATCTGAGTCTGTGTGACTTCTAAGCACATCAGGATGTGTGGAAGAAAATGTTCTCACTACCATGACTTCAAGGTCAAGTTGCTCATTTTCAAGCTGTTCAGTGGTATTTCTGGGTGATCTGGATAAAGTATCAGCAAGGTAAAGAAGTTTGCCTTTTGTGTAGACAAGATTGAAATTATACTTTTGCAAATTCAACATCATGTGTTGCAATCTGGCAGGACCTGTATACATAGGCTTTCTCAAAATAGTGACTAGATGTCAGTGATCTGTTTTGATCTGAATTGGTCGGCCATAAATATAATCATGCAACTTCGAACATGCAAACACAATTGCCAAGAGTTCTTTTCCTATCTGAGCATATTGTATCTCGGTTTGGGTTAGAGCTCTGGATGCATAGGCTACTGGTCTACCCTCTTAAAGAATAACTGCACAAAGACCAAATTTTGAAGCATCACAAGAAAGAGTTACTGGTTTGTGAACATCATAGTATCTGAGAGTGGGTGGACTGGCAATTCTCTGTTTCAGGACATCAAAAGCTCTTTGGTGTTGTTCTAACTAGGAGTAGGATACATCTTTGCTGTCAACTGTCTGAGCAGTGCTGAAAGTTGGCTTCAGTCTAAAATGAGCTTGCCTAGGTAGCTAATCATGCCAAGAAAACGTTTTAGGGCTTGGACATTGTCTGGAGCTGGCATCTCAAGAATTGCTGTTTACTTGGAAGGATCTGGTCATAAGCCTGAACTAGTAAACAAATGACTAAAGTAAGTAACTTCTCATAACCTGAATGAGGATTCAGCTTAATATTCACTTAACGTGCTTTTTCCAGAACTCTCTTGAGGTTTCTGTCATGCTCGGTTTCACCATTATCTCCTACTGGAATATCATCTACTATAATAGCACATGGATATCTAGAAAAAATTTGTTCCATGGCATGCTGGAAGACTTCACTGACAGAATTTACCCAAAATGACATTATCAAAAATCTGTACCTGTCAAAAGGAGTACTGAAAGTGGTTAGTAATGAAAACTTTTGGTCAAGTAAAATTTGCCTGAATGAACTCTTTGCATCAAAAACAGAAAACACAGTGGCATTTGGCATAAGAGCAGTGACTTCTTTGACTGTACACATTAGATAATGAAGTCTTTTCAGTGTTTATTTCAAATCTTGTGGCTCAATACATATCCTGATTTCATCTGAGCTTTTCTTATGAGCTACTACCATGGAAGACACCCATTCAGTTGGTTCATCAGCTGGACAAATCATGCCCTGCTGCACCATTTTATCTAGCTCAGCTTTGACTCTGTTCTGCATAGCTATTGGAATTTTCTGGGCTGCTCTGACAACTAGGCTGACTTCAGGGTCTAACTTCATAGAGTACACATCTGGGAGTTTTCCTCGTTTGTCTTCAAAAAGATCAGCATATGTAGAGCAAACAGACTGGGCAAAGTTAGAACAGTTGTCTTTCAAGCTTACATGGTAGACTTCCTTATTAAATGAAAGTAGTTCCATTTTCAAACTGTCTCTGAGGCCTAATAATGACTGTACGCACCTTTTGACTACATGAAATTGCAAGTCATAACTGTTCTCAGCAAAGTAACATGAAAGCACTACTAAACCTTTGGTTTGAATTTCTTCTCCACCATAAGCAACAAGCATCACAGTTTGCCAAATCAAGCTTCTGACCAGCACATACACTAGCAAGTGTTTCTGCTGACATAACATTGCACTTTGCACCTGTGTTGACTTTGAGCTCTATGGGTCTTCCATGTATCTGAACAATACAAAATACTTCATTCTTTGCTCATAGATCTACTGCATTGACTATTTATTAAGCACAGACGCACCATCAACATAAAAAGTAGGGTCACAGTTTTCTAATTGATCAACTTGTCTCTTTGAATGTTCTCTTTTAATAAAAGAACGTACCTCTTTTGATTTACAAAATCTTTGGAAAGTATTCCACTCTTTACCCCTGTATCATTGCTCTCCAAATGCAAAGCACTTTTCTCTTTGGGATACATAATTACCTTTAATACCACACACAAGTCTATCTTTTATCAACTCATCTCTTAAATCACCAGATCTGCACATTTTAGCTTGGTTTCTGAAGTCAGTTATATATCCTGCAAATATTTCACCAGGCTTTTGATCCCTTGTGTAAAATAAGTATCTTTCCATTGTAATATTTATTTAGGGGTTACACATTTCTCTAAACTTAGGTTCCCATATATCAGCCGGTGCCACTATATGACAGTTTTCCCCCCTCTCCTGCAAACATAGCAGGTGCATACGCAAGTGAATGCTCTCTTTCTATGGCTTCTGAACTAGCTACCTTAAGCAGAATAAATGTCTTCCTATGTGCATCATTATCAGAAAATGCAGCTTGTATGAAAATATCATACTCTTGATCAAGCACTCTCCAATTCTCTGCAATATTATTATCAAATACAAGTGGACCAGGTTTTCAAAATCCTTCCGCCATGCCAACAAAGTATGCTTAAACACACTGCAAATATGGCCCTTGTAATTATGTATGAACATGCATACACACCAGGTACTTGTAATAACATTCAAATACACAACAAATTCTTCACAATATTATACTTTGGGAAATAGGCTTTGAAATGGGTGTATTTTGCGAAATAACTGTACTGTAATACTGCACAAACTTGCAAACACTCTTGCAAACCTTGGATATCTTGAATAACTTTAATTAATGTGAAAAAGTAGCACATAATAAAAAATTGGTAATTTCCCTCATTTTATACATTTTATGCAATTCGGACATTATTTCAAACATTTTCGTAACTATTTTGAATATTTTTATCAGTATGTCGCAGTTTAGGCTATTTTGTTTAACTAGAAATTTGTTTTGAGTGTTCTGAGTGCTTCATTTTATATTCTTTGAGTAAGAAATCATTTAAGGAAGTTTTAGTACCTGGAATTCATTTTGACCTATTTTGCGAGTTATACGTGCAGTAGGGATGATCCATTCCTCTATATTCCTCCAACATTAACTGAGTGCCTCTTGGTCTTGATTCTGGATCCCATTTTGACACCGTGTTGCTCGTCCTATGTTATGATTCAAGATGAACAGGCGGGGTAGTTCATTTGTATGCTTTATTATATAGAAACACAGCAGGATGGATAGCAGCAACATAAAATATAAACTGATTAACTGACAGAACATTATATACATGCATGCCTATATCTCAATAGCTCTCTACAAAATGGCAGTCTGGCTTGCATGTGCTCATATTTATACATATGTGCAAGCCCATGAAAAGCTTCTTAAAGGTATACATACATAATGCTCTACATCAGTGATGATGGGATGTGTGCCCCTCTCCTTTGTTGTTACCGCTGAAGCTGTTTTTTTCAGGATGATGTTGTGAAGCATAACACAGACAGTGAAGATTTCAGTACATGTATTTGGATTTTACTGCAGGGTTCCCTCAGATGATTCTAGGCACCATAACTGAGACTTCAACAGCCCATACACATGCTCTATGATATTTCTGGTTTGAGCATGTGCCTCATTATAGCATTCTTCAACAGGTGTGTGTACATTTCTGATGAGCATCATCAGCCATGGTTCCAGTGCATACCCTGCATCTCCCAGTCAATGACCCTGTGGGATATCACCCCTAGTGAACATCTGATACAGTTGGGAGTTGCGCCAGATATGTGAGTCATGGTAACTGCCTGGGTTGCCAGCGCACACATTTAAGATGATTCTCTTGATGTTACACATGACTTGGCAGTTAATGGAGTGGTAGCCCTTTTTATTTATGTACGCCCTTCCCTGTTCCCTGGGTGGTGCTTTGATTTTTTATGGGTACAGTCTATGCACACAGTACTTCATGTTAGTGTGCTACAGGGAAGAACTCCTGCATATTTACGGCCTTGTCCTCAGGTGTACAGGGAAAATATATGTAGTCACTGGCATGTTGGAGCATAGCATTCAGGAATTTATGTAGGATCCTGGATGCTGATGCTTGTAACACCACTAGCATGTCCCCTGTTGGTCTCTGAAAGGTTCCTATAGCTAAAATTCTAAGTGCTACACATACCTTTGTCTCCACCAGTATTGGTTCCCCTCAGTTTGGCCTTGGTCTGAACTGAGGATGACAGAGGTTGCAGACTTCCTGTAGTGTATCTCTATACAGCTTGTAGTGATGTACAATTTCTACCTTATGCAGATTGTGATAAGTTAAATGAAGTCCAAAAGCCCTTCTCCTTCTTGGTCGTGGTCTATTAGCAGCAGGAGCAGCAGCATGCACTTCGGCCTGTTGCACACACACCTGAATTAAAGCAACAGCAGCCCCTAACATTCTTTCTGTGTAGACTGCTTTCCATGGCTGTATTCAACAGGTTCTGGAATTCACAGGGAAAACCAGTGCTGAGTCTACATGGTTGCTTTATAGCTTGTTGAATAGCTCTTCCATCTCGGATTGGTTGATTAGCATACATTTCAGCTGCTTATGTTATAATTAGCATACCATGGTGTTTACCATGTTTGCGCAGCTCTACCTGACATGTAGAGCTGTTTACTGAATCTAACATGGTGCACTATCATGTGAGCATTATGGCAAGATGACACATGGTCTAACGGCTCATGTAGGCTTTATTGAATCCCGCCCTTTATCTTACCTATATTTGACTGTAAGATATCACTGTTGTAGCTGACTGCATCTTCCTGCAAATTCAAATAAGAATTTTGTTCATTTTACTATTATTCTGCTGTTAGAAGACACTTATTATTGGGGAAAACTTTATTTTTTCACTACTTTACATAAAATACTGCCATTTATTAGAAGTCTACTAATGCATGACTAATACGGTAATTGTTGATACAAGTCAAGTTATTTCATAATATTTGTTAAAGTAAACTGAAAAAAAAAAACAGTCAATGCTATAAAATAGTACAAACTGAGCTTCTGTAGCATATTTCAACAGACGTATTTGCAATATGTTGCAGATCATTTCTAACATTGCTGCCTCGCAGTCAATGTTCTGAGACTGGAACGCACTCACAGACAAATTTAAATAAAAACAAAAAAAGCTGCACTAATGTGACAAGTAGTAATACCTAAATTAATTCAAATTTCTGCTGCAGTCTCCACATATGCAGTACCCCATCTCATATCTGGCTGTGTCCTTGGATCACATCTTGACCTATATCTGATCAAACTCTAGATGATTTTGTTGATATGTAGAAGCTGAACAGCAGTGAAAATAAGGAATAAAGTCTTGCATTTTATTTTATATGTAAAAGTGTGCATCTCTTGGTTGTGATGCTAGTCCCCCATGTTAATAGGATGACATCTTTACTGTTATTTTCTTGTGACGGTCCTGGACTATAGAATGACCACCAAAGATTCCCACAAATCTGGTTAGTGAGAATAATTTTCTGCTGATATATAAGGCTTTCTTCACTTGGTAGTAGGAAAGAATATTTCCTTGAGATCACATGACTCTGAATGGTTGGGACCTTCTTTTTGTTTCCACTTTGGAACGCTATTTGCGCTAAGTCCTCTATCTCTTGTGGATGTGAATTTTGTACTTCAATACCAGCTCTGCAGAAATGATATTCTGTACAAATGCAAAAGGAATTCCAAATAGTAGAAATACTTGTTCAGCACACTACATTTCATACAAAATGTTATAAAAGTATGTAAAGGAAAGCTCAAGCATTTATGAAGGAGAATCTGTACTTTAACAATAATTGAGGATGAAAAAAGAAACTCAGCAGTGTGTAACTCCTGAATTCAAAACACACAAATGGGTACAGCAGTCAGAATGGCGTTCAACCAATATTTTAACAATGAAGAACACTCAAAGTCCAAAAGCACAAAAATTACTTTAATAGCTAGTTTAAATCTAAATCATATGATATACAATTAGATGTTTGGGGCATATGATGTCTAATTTAAACTGCTGTGTTTCTATGAGTATATTTTGTACTGGTAAAGTGGTAAGTCTTGAAAGCTTTGTGGCATTTTATCCGGAAAGTAAAGTCATTTTGATGCTTTTGGAATTTTCTTGCATGTCTTTCTTTTCTCTTGAATACACCCAGAAAGACATTCCTAACATGATGACTGAGAGGTGCAGTGCACAATGATGGCCTTGTAAAAAGTAATTGAGGTAGATTTCTAGACTTTCAGTAATGCATTTTTATTTGTTGTATAATAGAAGATCTTTTTATAAGCAAAAGAAAACTCTTCAATCAGTTTTCCATCAGTTATTTAATTTACATTTTGGTTATGTATATGAAACATTATGAGTGAAAGTCATCCCACATCTGAATAAAATATTCGGATCATCTTGTGACAAACAAGAGAATTGTGGATTTACAGTTTGCCCCATTCAATCAGTAAATTCTATTTTGAATGAAATCAGGATTGTCAGACAACAGCACTTCACAGCAATAATGGTAGTTTCGTAATTGTACTGTGAACTCTTTGGGCACACCATTGTATACTATAGTGAGTCTTCCATCAAAAATCAAGTCTCATTACTGGGTTTGTTTAAAGTTCTTGCTGCAGTCAGTGTGAAAAAAAAAACAGTTAACCATTTAAAAAAGTCAGAATGTATTTATATGATCTGAAGGTAAATGGAACTCCGTCTGTGTAATACAGTACATTGTTTGCCTCTTTATTTCTGTTCATATGATTGTTACCTTGATCTGCATAAACTGCCTACCCAGATAGCACTATGGGGTATACAAGATGGTGGCTTGATTAAGACTTCTTACTTTGAAGTGTACCTTCAAAGGTTTTCTATAACAATGATATCTTCTCACCCTCAGTACACTAAGGCAAGTAATTATGCAGGGAAAACATTTCTTCCCTAATTTCTTCCATGGGCACTTGCGATAGCATTGTAATATTTCACTTTAGCATAAGCATGTGTGCTTTTTCCAAATACATGCTTGTTAAGTTGCAAATTGAAGGTCAGGTTGGGGGGGTGTGGGGCAGAAAAAAATATGTGACTTCACCTCTATCCACCATAGACCACCCAAAGTACTTTTGTTTTAGAATAGTTGGAGAGTCTGGAGTTAATATTAATCACTTGAAGACATTGAGAGCTAATCTTATTGTATAAAGTGACATCTGAACAGTGAAATAAATTACATTAAAAGAAAATATTTTCCTTTATCATAAAGCTAAATATTAAATGTCACTATTTCACCAGCATTTGAAATTTCAAGGCCTTTAAACATGACACACTGACCCGAGTGGAGGACAGGCATTGACTACAGCTCTGATCTGAGATATATAACAATAAGTATTCTGTTTTTTTGGCTTATTTATACTGGTTATTACATCTAGCAATTTATATATAGCATCCGCGGTGGTACAGCGGTAGCGTTGTTGCCTCCCAGCAAGAGGTTCTCCCGTTTGATTCTCAGCTAGAGTGCAGGGAGTGCCTTCTGTATGGAGTCTGCATGTCCTCCCCACGGTTGGGTGGGTATTCGAAAGACATGCATAAATGGGCGTGCCTTCATTGAAGGTTGAACGTCGAGCTGGCACATTGGCATTTGTGAAAATCTACTGCCAATCATTAGCAGACCGGAGTTCCGCTGTGGCGACCCCTAACCGGGAAAAGCCGAAAGACAAACGACAACAACTTTTTATTGCCTGTTGCATAGTTTTTACTGTATTTTATTGCTATTAACTAAACTGCATGGTTAAACTAAAACTGTCTGCCTTACAGGGCCTGAGAAATAATTTTACTGTCACACTGTTTGTAAAGCTTTATAGCTAGTTTCACTGTGTGAAAGGTATTAACGGGAACTTGTCTGTACTTGTTAAACACCTATTTGCTTGTTCTGATTTCCTGCCAAGGAGTGTATCATATAACTGATTTGTTTGCACTTAAAAGCATTCTGTAGAGTCTCCTTGCTCCTTTATCTGTTTAAAAACTTTCATTTTGTGGCTCACTGCTGTTCTTCTGCTGTGATAAACATTTCTGTAGTGTTTACTGTCTAAAAGAGTGTAGGCTAGTAGCTCTAGTATTGTACCCCACTCCCTCCCTGTTGGTGTCTTGCTGTTATACCTGGTGGCTTTGCAGTTGCCTGCCCCTACTGTAAATTTGATCTGGGACACTCCTCCCAGTCTAGTGTCATTAGCTCATTCTACCTAATACAGAGAGAACAACTGAGAAGGCCAACCCACTTAGTTTCTTTCCTCCTGTTCCTCCTTTCTCCCTTTCTTAAAAAAAAATTGCCTGTATCTCCTTTACTCTGACTGTGCTTCTCAAACATTTTGGAAATATAGAGTATATCTTAGTGCATTTATTAAAACTGTATTTGCCTTAATATTGCTACAACTCAAGTGCTCTAGGTTGCACTGCATCTGAATTGTTTTAGTGTGTTTTAGCTGCTTTTCTGTATATATATATATATATATATATATATATATATATATATATATATAGACTTTTCTGTATATGTAGACTAGCTACTTATTCTACTGTATTACTGCTTCTTAAATCACTTTTCAGTTGTGCACTTGCCTTGCTTCATTTAAAAAGTTTTAAATTGCTAATTTTGTAGAGTTTTAATTGCATTTACTGTTTAGGGCTACACACTCAAGTGTGTTAGCCTTTTCTGTGTTTATTTGCTGTATTATTGCATTGTTTAGCCTGTTTTAACCAAAAAACAAAAAACAACGAAAAAAAATACTATCTTGTTTGCTCGTTTCCCACCTTTCCTAGCTAGTACAGTCCAGATCTCAAGCTTTTCTGGTTTCAGGACTTTATTTTCTGTGTTCAGAGCTATCCAGACCTTGCTGTGGTAGAGGGAAGTCCTACTGCCTACCAGTGGGAGTGGTGAGCATTGTACTGTCTATCTAACACTAGAGGAGTGGTTTCCAGCTCTGAAAATGTAATTTTATTAGCCATTTTGGGCAGATTTCTATCCCTTTCAACTTTCTGGCTTAAAAATGCATGTGTTTGTGCATTTTTTACATTGTGCAGCACCACGGGAATACGGTTAAACTATTCTAGGTGCCAGAAAGTCTGCTCTTTAAATTTTTCCTTAGAACTAGCTGCTTTCTCAGTAGTAGCACTAAAATCTGAACCCCTGTGACTAGCACTTGCTCTAGAACATGCTGGAAAGCATTAGGAAGCCTTAAACTGATACAAGCACTCAAATCTCCTTGTTAATAAAGGAGAAATTAATCGTAGGCGCTAAACAGCCTATAATTGCAAAGTATCTTGCAAAGGTAAGGGAAAACAGCTCTTGTACTTTACAAACAAAAGCACCTAAACAGACATGTCCAAGGTTCAGCTTCTAGTGATTTCACCTGTCAACTTGGTGAATCTGGGCATACTGGGGGAATGCAGCAACTGCCTCATGTACACAGACAGCCCTCTCCTCCTACCATCCAACACTACAACCTGTGAGAGATGCACTTACACAGCCAAACTGGAAGCAAAGCTCTCTCCAGCCAAGATTGTGCTAGACAGTCAAGAGGAGAAGGTTAACACCTGCACTACACCTCAAGCAACACATAGCCCTTCTAAACCCACACCATCAACATCCACACATAGTAACACTAAACCCACATATGCGGAGGCCCTTAACATTAACCTGCACAAGCAACAAGGACCTCTGAAGCTGAAACGCAAACAAACACCAGTCACAGTCAAAGTGACACATAGCTCACAACACCAGTGTGCCACCCAACAACAGCCTCTAAAGCTAGACAACACTTTAGTCATAGGTGACACAATAGTCATTCACTCAGGCACACTGATGTCCCACTCACCAGGCTGAACAAGGAGAAAATTACAGTCAGCTACCTGTCGGGTGCCAGGATCCACCACATAATGCATGCACTAAAGTCACTCCACAACCAGTACAAATACGACTCTGTCATTGTCCATGTTGGGGTGAATGACTTGAGACGTACCTCCCTGGACTACATGAAAAGAGACATGGAAGAGCTCTTGGATCATGTGGCCCAGGCAGGTATGACCCTAGCCCTGAGAAGCATCCTGCCTTCACCCAAAATGATACCACAGTATAAGGACAAAATGATTGACTTCAACAATTGGCTAAGCTTCTGATGTCATTCAAAGAGGATCCAGTATTTGTCTGCCTGAGACAGCATGATCGACAAACCACGATGCTTTGCCAGAGATGGTCTGCACCTGTCACCCCTGGGATTCAGGTTACTGGCTAAAGCTCTTGCCACCCCATATAGTGCCTTTTTGAGGCAAGGTTCAAAGGACAAAGCCACCACCATAACCATTACAAGCATGCAAAATCTGAAGGTAATGCTACTCAATGCTAGAAGTCTAAACCTCAAAATGCACTCTCTCGAGGCACTCCTGAAAATGAAGACCATCAATATCTGTGCAGCAACTGAGACCTGGTTCAAGGTTCCAGAGAGCACCTCTGCAATACCAGGCTACAACTCTTACCACACTTTTCGGCCACCAAACCAAGACCGAAACACTAAAGGTGGAGGAGTGTCCATATTCACCAAGGATAGTCTCACCTCCAGGCTAGTTGCCCAACACAATGCATCTGAAATTCTCCAGGTGCAGCTAACACTAGGTAAGACTGCAATCGAAACTGTAGCTTGCTACAGATCCCTCACCATGCCCCAAGATTCTCACTACACCTTTCTAAACATACTGGAACATATTAAGATACAACCAAACACCCTAATACTGTGTGATTTCAGCTACTCTGCCATTAATTGGGAAAACTACTCCGGTATCAACACCTTTTAACAATAGTTTTTGGAATTCATAAATTCCAATGCCCTGGATCAACTAATCCATTGTCCCACCAGGGGCTCCAATATCCTAGACCTGGTCATTACCAACATGGGAGATAGATGCTCCACACCAGTGGTCACCCCCTCATTGGTCAGGTCTGATCATAAGCTAATCACCCTTGATATCCACATCCCACCCCCAACCCCAGTAAGGAAATCTCTCTAAAAAACGTCTCCAAAGCCAACTTCATGCTACTCAAGTCAGAAGTGACAAACTTCATGACACCCATGCAGACGGCAGCTGAAAGTTCGACTGCTGAATCCTACACTAAGGCACTGTACGAGCACATCCACTCATGCATGAATCGTGTCACCCCAAATAAAACCAAAATGCTCTCCTCCAAAAAAAGGAAGCTAATCTGTTGGTCCCCTGCCATAAACAAACTATACAACAGAAGGAAGAAACTGTTGCGGAAAAGAGGAAAATCCCAGGATACAAAAAATGCCCCTACGAGCCTCAGTAAGAAGCTGAGATCCCTCATAAAATCCTCCAAATCTAGTCATGAAAATAAAATTGCCAGAAATTCCAAAGGCAACCACAAGGCATTCTATAGTTATGTCAAGAATCTAAATGGCAATGCTCTGATCTGCTCTGAGCTACAACAGAATGGCATTAAATATATTGATTCCAAGGATATTGCCAGTATCCTGGCAGATCGATTTAGTGCCAACTTCACCCCCCTCTCACCCCCTAAAGGGCCCATCTCAATTACCAAAAGATTGACAAATTCCGTTAATCACGGCCACACAGGTAGAAACTGCACTCTACAAAGCTAAGAATACAGCATCCATGGGACCAGATGACATCCCGGGCTGTGTACTACATGAACTGAAAAATGAACTGGCACCTCACCTAAGTGTCATGTTTAATTATAGCCTCACCTCAGACTTCGTGCCCACTGAGTGGCGCACAGCTACAGTTATCCCACTCCACAAGGGGGGATCCACCTTGGATCCCGGGAACTACCGTCTCATCAGTCTGACAAGCCTGATCTGCAAGGGCATGGAATGCATTATCATGGAACATATAAACAAAGACATTGGCAACCTTCAAACACTGGACCCCACCCAGTTTGGGTTCATGAAGGGCCGATCTTGTCTCTTGAACCTGATTGACTTTTTCAAATCTGTCTCCAGAGCTGTGGACGAGGGTAAGGCAGTACACACAGCCTATCTGGACCTTGCCAAGGCCTTCAACACCATCCTCCACTTTGGAATCATAGATAAACTTACTAAGCTGGGCATAAATCCCTATGCCACTTGATGGGTTGCCAACTGGCTTACTGACAGAACTCAGACTGTAAAAGTAGCCAAATCCAAATCCAGCTCAAGACAAGAGACAAGTGGAGAACCTCAGGGTTCAGTTCTGGGACCTCTCTTGTTTGGCATCTACTTCTCTGAAGTACAGGCCAACACTAAGGAACTCTGGTTAACAAAGTTTGCAGATGACTGCAAACTGGGAGCCATTATTGAATCCCCAAATGATGTGGATATTCTACAAAATGGCTTACAGAAACAGATGCTTGGTGCCAGAGCCATGGGCTCAAGCTTAATGCCAAGAAATGTATAGTTATCCCCTTTGGGAAAAAAACATATACCCATGAATTACCACATAGGTGGCCGTACATTAAACACTGAAAGTGTGATAAGAGACTTAGGGACACAGGTGGACAGTGGTCTCATCTTCGATAATCACATTGCCACAACTGTCAGGAAATCCTTCTATGTGGCACACCTCATCACTAAGGGCTTTTCATCCAGAAAAAAGGAGGTCATTGTCTCACTGTGCTCATCCCTCATTAGCCCCATTATAGAGTACAACGCCCCATTTTATATGTACCTCACAAGACATTTGCAACAGCCGGAAAGGCTGCAGAAATACCTCATTCAAAGAATCACAGACCTAAAGCAGATTCCCTATGCTGACCATCTAAAAAAACTCCAGCTATACTCTGTGGCATATCGTCTACTCAGAGGCGATCTCTGTTTAACATACAAGGCTATGTCAAACCCTGAGCTGTTGGACATGCTCCACTTAAAAAACTCCCAATCCCTCAGAGCTACATGCTCCAGGGATCTAAACCTTGTCATCACAATGAACAAAACATGCTGGAAGGATAGGTTCCTGACCCAGAGACTCCCCATACTCTGGAATAGACTGCCTCATACATGTCAAGCTGAGCACTTCATTGGCCCTCTTCAAAAGGAACCTTGACGATTGGATGGGAGTTAGGAAATTCACCCCGGGAATCACATCAGTTGCCTTGCTAGACAGGGTTTCAGGGAAGTAAATATTGTCGGAAGAAATATCCAGGGAATTGTTATAGCTAGGCTTGTATATTCCCTAGGGCCAATAGCCTAGTACCAACCTATGAACCTATGAACCTATGAGACAATTTAATACTGAGGGATTATAACTGAAGTGTCCCTGCAGAACGATACCCATTTTTATTATCAGCACTCACTTACTTAGAGGCTTAAATAAGCATGACTTAATAGTATGACTTAAAAAAAGAACTACACTTAACAGATTTTACTTTCAAGCTATAATACATATTTAGAATTACATAGATGATATAAATTTGTTTTTCCTCTGCAAAATGGCAACCAGTTCGCACTACTAAGCAACTGACTTTTAATACTATCACTAATTAATTCACAGAAATCTCATACAGTGACTGTTCTTACAATAAGTGTGATACTTGCTTTTTAACCATAGTAACCCAGTCTTCAGTATATCTAACTACTGTATGAAAGAATAAAAAGGATACATGTTTTGGCTTTCCTGTGTGTTTGCATACATTGACAATATTTAGAGAAGTTTTGGCTGGTGCTGTGATCTTTCATAGCCACTGACGGTCTACGTTTACAGGCCACCAGCGACTATGTTAATGGATAGTAATACACCCACCAACTTACTGATGTAACACTGCTGTAGCTAGAAAGTTTGATGGTGTTGCTGCTACCATCGCTGTCTCAGAATAAACTTTAGAAGTTTAGTCCTATTTGCATATTAATGCTGTTGAATGTAGGGTCTGGCTAGGTAAAAAAAAAGTCACATGAAAAACTCACCTTTTATAACTGGGTAGTATGTGCAGAGTATGGCCACTGAGCAATTTTTCTTACACTGAAGTATGGCTATGTTTATTAATTTGCAGTAAGCCAGCACTACTGAATGCCAGTATTATCTTGTAACATTAAGTATTTCTCCCCTGGCTCTCCTGTTAATGAGCATTAAGCCCAGTAAGATTTTCCTGGTCAGCAAACAACAATCAATCAACCAATCAATTAGTCAGTGAATCAGCTAATCAATACATCTTTGCAAATATATCTGTTATGATAAAATCTGCATCCATATTGCAAATGTCAATCTCAAGCTGCTGGAAAGCAATCTGCCAAAACTAGACAACAGACTAAATTGAAAACAAAACAGACAAACATAGTATAATAAAAATACTTATCTTAGTAAAAATAAAAAAAAATGTTTTCCTTTGAGGGGCAAAGTCCCACATTACTGTCCATTGTTCAAGAGAATATCTTACACCACTCATTACTATAATCAATTGGTGAAGTCTGAGGTCACAGCATCTCAGGAAAAGTGATGACCCATATCTCAGCAGCTCTGAAGTAAGAAAAAAAAAATCACTCCACACACACACACACACACACACACACACACACACACACACACACACACACACACACACACACACACACACAAGCAATTAATGCAGCCACAAACCATTTCAACCTGATCTCCAATACACCCGCTTCTCCACCCACAAACATGCACAAAATATATAACTATTTCACTGAAAGCATGTTTTACTGGACTTTTGTTGAACAGACAGTCATGCACAGCAAACTCCTTAAAATCTGACTTCACTGAAGGACTGGTGATAAAGTCTGAATTGGAAGATTATATCACAAAAATGTGGCCCCACTAAAATCCAGATTTATGCTTGTAGACTGTATGAGAGGCTTTGAGACTATTTTAAAAGCATCATTTTTACTTGATTCTAAATGTGCAGAAGGAAATCTATAGTCTGACAGAACATTGCTCTGAATAAAGAGAATGATAAATGTTTATTGATTTTATTTCCAGTTTGTTGATCAGGATAGGTGACTGATCCAAAGTAGAGCCATTACAGTTACAGTCTAGAAGCCCATCAGAAAAAAAGTTTACAGCAGAAGATACTCATACAGAGTATACTTTGAATATGCACATTAATTTCTAATTAACAGTAACAGATAATAATATGCATGTATCTATCTATCTATCTATCTATCTATCTGTCTATCTATCTATCTATCTACCTGTCTATCTCTATATTATACAGACTATTTTCATGCCCTTGCACCCAAGAGGTTAGCACAATAACCGAGCCAATATATGTGAGGTATAAACATTTCTAAAAAATGGGAATACTGGAATTTACAATTAATGTGAAATTAAAACTAAAGGTTAGACATTTTTCTGAGACTGAGAGGGACAGAGAGACAGACAGAGAGAGAATCCATGCATTAAAAGACTGTTAGGGTGAAAAAAAAATAGAGTAATAGTGAAGGAGATTGATGTTGCATAGAATACTTAGAGTTATAGTGTGATTGAAACAGAAACAGATTTAGTCTGTATGTCCCAGTGTTATTGTCCTGTTGGGTTGGCCCAAAATCTGAGAAGGAATGGCTGAGGATTGAAAGAGTCTGCAGGCCTAGTGAGAGTACTATAGTATTATTGTAATGGAAGTGAAGCTGATGTGGTGTATTTCCATCAGCCAATGGGGGTGTTTTCTATTTCTTAAATAAAGTTGAATATATATTAAAAGGAAGGCATAAATCAGCATGATCCTTCACAGAGAGTCGTTTTTCCCTGATTATCTTTGGTGAGATGAGGACAAAGTGATATATTTTGTTGTAGAGATTCTGTGAATTTTTTTGTCAGTTTAGGAACAAGTAATAGTTGAGGGATATCCTAATTGTGGAATTAAAATATTTTTCTCTACAGTGTTTCTTCTCTCAGGGGTGAGATGGTGTGATATAACAATCACGAGAACGGAGCTTACTTCAGATTTTACATGACAGATTTGGCGTGATAATTTTCAGACTGACTTAAGAGTGACACCAAGATATTTAAAGGTGCATATATGTGCAATCAGTTGCTTATCACAGAGTAGAAGGCTGTAGAGAAGTGGAATGTTTAGTTTGTGAGTAGTGCAAGAAGAATTCAGTTTTGTGTTTTTGGCATTGAGTGTTAGTTGTTTATTATACAATGACCCCCCATTAATATTCCAAAACGTGCACGCTGACCAATCAGCGTGCACGTTGTAAATCAGACTTATACTAATGGAAAAAGGTCCGGTTGCCCAGACTTTTTCCATTAGTATAAGTCTTTTTTTTACAGCAACGGAGAACGCAAGATCTCCGTTGCTGTTTAGACACTGTCTCGCTATGTTAAAGGAGTTTAATATAGCGAGACAGCTTTAAGAAAAGTAACAGAGATCTTCCTTTCTCCATTGCTTTTTTTAAAGCTGTCTCACTATGTTAAACTCCTTTAACATAGCAAGACACTTTGTAAAAAGCAACGGAGATCTTGCTTTCTCCGTTGCTTCCACCCACAGCTCTGATGTACTGCGTAAGCATACGCAGTACATCAGAGCTGTGGGTGGAAGCAACAGCTCTGATGTACTGCGTAAGCATACGCATGCACAGTACATTAGAACTGCCGCAGAATACCAGACAGCTGCGGAAGGGTAGTAAGGAGGCATTATACAATCCCATTATTTAAGAAAAGTAAGTATTTTTTTTTCTTAAATAAGGTATGCGTAAATGGGCGTGCCTTCGTCGAAGGTTGAATGTCGAGCTGGCACCTCGGCGTTCGTGAAAATCTACTGCCAATCATTAGCAGACCGGAGTTCCGCTGTGGCGACCCCTAACCGGGAAAAGCCAAAAGACAACAACAATGTCATTGTATAATAGCAATAACCCAATTCTGGGTGTGGGTAATGCTGGATTCACCCTCCTGACCAAACCACACCAACCGTGGGTAAATCCAGCATTACCCACACCCAGGCATGGGTTATTGCTATATTAAGCAACTGTGGATGACAGTCATGGAGAAATTGGGTTCTTTGCACTATTGTTTTATAGTTAGATTATGAGTGACAACAGAATCTGAAGATGATATTTGGTGTGATGTTGCTATAGTAACATATCTCTACATTTTAATGCTTTGTTAAAGGTTGCTTACAGTAACAGAACCATGATGTAACAGACTCATAAGCAATTTTTCCCTTGGAATAGATGCCACATCACTCTTATACTATATTTGGTGGCAAGTTTGATGCTTTTGAGCTTTTTTTCATACTGCCAACTGCATCCAACTAAGATTAAGTCTACCAGAAGTGATGCATGTGCCAAATAACAAAAATACTAACTCATAACAAGGATATACATTGCTAGCAGGGACGTCAGGAGGCATACGCACTGTACTGATTTCAGTACAACTTTTTTAGAAGGGGGGGTAGCTTTTTTGAAAAAAAAAACGTACGTACATTTAAGGAGGTGTTGGCTCCTTTAAGGAGGATACCAGCCAGTCAGAAGTGAGCTCACATCATGTCCGGCTGGCTGCGAGCGGGAAATGAGCATTCACAAATGGAAGGCAATGCAAGCGCAACGAACAGAAGAGAGCATTCACAAATGGAAGGCAATGCAAGCGCAACAAACAGAGGATTATCATTGAGGCAATCAACTGAAGTAAGTGTGTGCATGCAAGCGCAGATATTGTGTGTGTCCAGCACAATCGCAAATGGCAGTTTAGTTTGAACTGATGGCAGTTTAGTAGTTTGAACTGATGGCAGTTTAGTAGTTTGAACTGATGGCAGTTTAGTAGTTTGAACTGATGGCAGTTTAGTAGTTTGAACTGATGGCAGTTTAGTAGTTTGAACTGATTGCAGTTTAGTAGTTTGAACTGATGGCAGTTTAGTAGTTTTAACTAGGTGTTCAGGCTCAAACCCTGTACCTTTGCTTCAGGGTAAGAAGAGCCTAAAGTCCCTAACCACCACCATTTCTGAACCTTGTTCAGATTTGCTTTTCTAATGGTTGTGAGCTATGGTGAGAACTGAAGTTGTATTTCTCCCATTATTGTTTTTGTTGTTTGTCCAGGTTGTTTGTGCTAAGGTGTGAAGTGAGAACTGAACTTGTATTCCCTCATTATCGGCTTTGTTTGTCCAGGTTTTTTGTGCTAAGAGGTTGAGAGCTATCTAAATGATGGCCATTAAGTTTGTCTTCCTATTTTTCAAACTGCTGATTTAGCATAGTGGTATGTTGCACTGACTATAGTGCATATGTTTCTGGGTTCAAGACATGCATGGTGAAAATGCAGCATTTTATTCTAGCAACTTTCCAAAATTATACAAGCAATGTTTAAAATGTGTCCCTGTTTTTTGGGCTTTTGTCCCCCCCCAATAAATGTTGGCTTTTTCCAGATTTCTTGTGCTGCAAAGTTCAGAGATACAGCTGAGTGTTGACATTTTACAAGGAGCTGAGAGCTGCAGGGGAACTTAAGTTTAGTGCTGCTTATGCTGAGTCTGCTTGTACTGTTAATAGCACAACAGGTAGTGTACTTGCTTTTGATGCAGAAGGCTGTGGGTTCTTCTCCCACAGTAGGTAGATGCATTGCTGATACTGTACTGTGTTGTAAAGGGGGGTGGATGCTGTTGTCCGTTTTGGCGAAGATATCTAGTAGCAACTATGAACCTGTTTGCCATCCATTTCCTATTGCAATATTACTAGCGTATCATTGTTTTTAATGCAACATAGGCAATTTATTCCTCAAGGGCAACAGGCACATTATTTGTAGATGAAACCATGAAATATAATGTTGTTTGCTAGCAGCAGCCTCTTCATTAGTTACAGATTTCTCTAATGTGGAATTATGTAGATGGCTTTTACTAGTTCAGAAATTGTGCATATTTACTGATACTAGTGGACTGTAGAAGTTTGAGTAGACTTTTATGATGGAAGGTATATCAAAGAGCATGTGTATGTTTCATGTGCAAGGGGCCTATGATTTGAAAACAGCCCAAAGTTACTTTATCTGCCACTGGCAAAATGTATTTTCTTTGAATGTGGGTTTCAATGCTGTCTCAATGAATGTGAGTTTCAAGGGCAGAGAAGTTTTAATGCTAAGTCTAGTTTCATTGTGAGACTGCATTGCTTTGTTTAGCAGATATTTATTGGTGTTCGTGCTGTAAAATGCAAAATAAAACTTTTCTGGCAAATCATTTAGGAATGAAGTCACTAACTAATGACCGACGTTAAGTTTCAGACGTCATAATCTTTAGAAAAATGCATGCTAAAGCAAGACCTGATACTCTATCAACTGTCTTAAGTTTATACAAGGTCAATTTTTAGTACTGTTTGTATGTTCCCCCAATATATTTGGCCTTGTCCAGATTTCCTGCATTAAGTGGTTGAGAGGTATGTGCAAATAAATCGCTTTATAGAATTAGGAATATCCAAACCTCTCAACTGTCCCCAATTTTGGCTCAAAATGTTGCTCTCCCCCTAATAATCTCTCTGCAAAATAGCAATTTTGGAAGAAAACGTGGAGGGTTTACTTTTATAGATAACTGTAATGATCAGAGTTATACATTACTTTTATTTCAGAAATGCATGTAGATTCTCTAGTTTTGTTAGCTGCTCTAAGTTAACTGTGCTCATATTAAAATGGTGTCCCTTCTTTGACAGGTTCCCAGCTGTATTGTCTGGCAATTTTATATTTTTGCATCACATTTTTGGTCAGTTTTTCATAAAATTGCAGTTTTCTGGCAAATTAGTGGCAAATTGTTAAAGACTGAAGTTAGAAAATAATGGCAGACATTTGTGTTTCAGATTTCATACCTTTCAGAAAATTCGTACTAATGCAAGACCTACTACTATTCTATTATCTTTTCTAAGTTTATAAGAGCAATATTTTAAAAAATGTCCTTATTTTTGGGCCTTTGCCTCAGTTTTATTTGAGTTTGTTGCTCTAAGAGGTTGAGAGGTGTGTGTGTGTTAGGTAGGTAGGTAGCATACCTCTCAACTGTCCAAATTTTGCAGAATGTCCAGATTTTTGCCCCATATTTTTTGTCTGTTCCTCATAAATTTTGTGATTTTCTAGAAAATCGTTGAAGGCTGAAGTTGCCAAATAATGACAGACATTTGAGTTTCAGACTTCATGTCCTTTAGAAAAATTCATACTAGCACAAATCCTGTTATTCTAGCAACTTTCTCATACTAGCACAAATCCTGTTCTAGCAACTTTCTAAGTTCACGAGAGCATTATTTAATATCTGTCCCTGTTTATTTTAGGCTTTGTCCATATTTCTTGCACTAAGAGGTAGGTAGGGGTGTGTGTGTGAATGAAACATCCTAGTTAGGGGTAGCAGGTGGTTAGTAATTTACTCAAGCTCAAAACCTGTACCTTAGTTACAGAAAACAAAAGCATAAATTCTCTACCCCAACTACCATGCTGCATTTTTCAAAGAACTGACATTTCAGGTTAATTTTCAATTCAAGGAACCGAGTTTGAGTGAATTTATATTCTATTACTGAAGAGGCATTACAGTGAATGCCTCTTCATCGACACTAAAAGAGAGAACCATGAATTACGAGAATGGCCGTAGCTTGGCTGGGGAGGGGGGTAGCAGTTTGAGAGCTGTGAGTATAAATTTGAAAATCCTAGCTACACCCCTGATTACTAGGTTCGTTACAGAAATAGTACATATCAGAATGCATATTTATTGATCTTGTTTTTGATAAGCAATTAAAAAAAAACATACATGCAGCTAACATGACTATCACAGGGTTTCGTAATGTAACTACCAATTTTTTTCTCCATTGAAGTTTATTATGAAGTCACAAAAATATCCTCAAATATTTCAACAATGGGATTCCATAGGGGGAACTGCTCTTAGTACAGGTTTTTATTATTTGATTTTGTATTCCATCACTGATCTATTTCCTCTATTCTCATGATAGCTGTTTAATGTTTACTGCTGAATCAGAGCCATACAGCTGACTTAATTCCATTTTATTTTACATGACAACATATGATAGCAGAGGAACAGGTACTGGATGCTAGCCTTGTTAGTAGCTTTACAATTACTCACATGAAAGTTTGGCTTCAGTTAGAAAACTTTATTTCTCATACATGTTATGCAACGATTTTTGTCCCTGAATAGCTAGAGGAAAATATAGCACCTCTTCGTCAGATGAAATAGCAGTTGGCTTAATATTGTTCATTATTTGCAATGGAAAGTATGTTTGTATATCCAGTCTAATGGAACTGAAATATATATCACAATGGCTTGGGAAAAGGTTAATTTCAGAGACTATCCTTGGCATGCTACATAGTGGTTAATGGTTATCCAGTGGTGAGGATAGACTCCACTGAGAGGTTTCAGCATTGTTTCTGGTGAGGCCGAAGCTGATCTGTTTATTTAAAATATGCACTTTTTTACAGATTCTGTGGGAAAATTAAGCCATATACCAATCCATATTTTAGTAAACTTATGTATGTAACTAAATTTTTGGTAAAGCAAAAATTGCAGAGTCAGATATTGGATATTTTATTTTCATGCAACTTATTTGGAGGCCTATGTTTATACACTGAAAATGCAAACCTACTAAAGAGTTAAAAGAAATGTACTACTTTTAGTGTACTGTAATGGGCATTTCATAATTTACTTTATAGAGAAACAGACATTTAGAAGGCCGTCACAATTCACTCATCTCCTGTTATTGTAAATTCATCACACTGCTGCATTTTACCATGATACTCAAATTTAGCTAGTGAATCATTTCCGCAAGTAAGTAATTGTAATGGTTAATTACCCCCCCCCCACACGCACACACACAGACACGCACGCATGCGCACACACATATATATATATATATATATATATCTACCTATCTATATAGTATATATATATATATATATATATATATATATATAGACAAAAACAGGTGCATGAAACTGCAGTGCTCTGGAGTTATACATCAAAGACAAAAAACCTCCAAAACTCCAAAAACAAAGTTTCAAGTGTAATTCCTTTAATTCCTTGAATATCTGGAAAAAACAATAAATAAACAACTAAAATAGTGGAAACAGCCTCTGACTACCATGACCATCACAGACTGGTTTTGCAAAAAAGAAAGCATCATCAGTCTGACGTATATATTTTTTATTTCTTGATGTTTGATCATTTTACACTTTGATGTAAAATGATTGCTTTGCCTGTTTGCTCCTATGAGCATTTTTAGTTTGCTGATACACTCATATACATATATAGAAAGAGACAGGCAGAGAGGTGAGCTTAGACAGTGTGCTGTAGATAAGCATGCAGAAAATCAAAAGTAGGGAGGAAAAATAATATAATAAATACTGAATTTAGTTAGTGTCAATAATTATTACTAGTTATGGCTACTCACACATACACAAACACATACACACACACACACGCACACACACACACACACTCACACATACACAAACACACACACACACACACACACACACACACACACACACACGCACACACACACACACACACTCACACATACACAAACACATACAAATGCGCACACACACACACACACACACACACACACACACACACACACACACACACACACACTCACACATACACAAACACACACACACACACACACACACACACACACACACACACACACACACACACACACACACACACTCACACACACACATGCACCAATAACATACTCCCATGCATTTGACCACCACTTGTGTTACGCATACTACTGTGCTCACTGCTAGCAATTATTTTCTTTGTCATTTAAGGCTACTTAGTTTAAAATTTTGTATAGTGCAATGTCAAATCTATATCTACTTATGAACACCACTGAAACAATTTACTGTTTGACATTGGACAGGTCACACATTTAAAAAGGAGCCAAAAGAATACATAAACAGACAGCTAGGTGGGCAGATAGAGAGACAAACACTATTGAGAGTGTGAAGTAACACAGCATACTAGAAGTTAAATATAAATTCCAGTACTTTCATCACAGTGTATTATGCACAGAGATATTAGCTGAGATAGCTTAGCATTTTTAGTTGTGAAACATAAATATTTGCCACTACAAAGGCTATAACTAAGAGTCTCTAAAATCTTTAAATACGAATATTTAATGACTCAAGTCCAGTTTATTTATACAGATGTCTGTAGTAAGTGTGTGTCAAAAATAGGCTCATAAGGAATTACTAGGCAAATGGCTTAAGGGCCCTTACAAACCTAGCCGATATAACCCTATTTTACCCAATATATGGCCCCTGAGGGCAAGACAATGACATGGATTTTTGCCAATGCGTTGAGTATCTTACAGATTGCCCCTGCCCATAAAGGGCATAGGTAATACCCCATCCATTGATCCAAACTGCATTGGAAAAGAGCCAGAGAGAGGCTCTGCTTAATGTGAATAGGAAGCCAGTTCCAAAGAAGGGGCAATCTCTGAGATACATATCAGTTTTTCCAGCATATTTTGCTTAAGTCACTGACTAAGTCTAGATCTCTAGATCAGGTGACCTTCATGCTGTTTGACTTGCAGATGTGTAGCAGCTCCATCAGAGCTGGATTTGTGAGTGCCTTGTTGGTCAGTCATAGGTCACCCCTTAATAGTCGGAAGGAGACAGAGAAAAGGGATTGGGCTTTTAGTCTATTCTCACAGGACATATTGTTTGCACCCTGTATTTTCTTTGTGAGGTACCTCAGAGGTCACTCCAGCGCTGTGAGTGCCTAGTCAAGTACATGCCAAAATGGAGAATTGCACTCTATTATTGAACTAATGAGGGCTGAGTACAGCAGGACTATAATTTCCTTTGATCTGGATGCCATATCTTTACTTATAAATTGTGCCACATAGAAGGGCTTCCTTACCACTGAGAACACATGACAGTCAAAGTTCAGGCTACTATCTATGCGAATGCCTAGATCTCTCATCTCTGAGTCTGCTGTTAGCGGTGAGTTATTTATGTTGTAATTTGCAGGGATAGTTGACTTCCCAAAGGGTATGATAATGCATTTTTTGCATTTAGTTTTAGGCCATGGTTCTGGCATGAATCATTTATCTGATCTAGACCCTCCTGAAGGATATCTACATTGTTGGGGGATTCAATGATTGCCCCATACCTCTCAACTGTACAGATATTCGTAGAATGTCCAGATTTTTACATCACATTTTTGGTCTGTTCCTCATAAAATTTGTGATTTTCTGGATTTTTGTGACAAAGCAGTGAGGACAAATTCACTAAATAATGACAGTCATTTGCGTTTCAGACCATGTCCTTCAGAAAATTTATAACAGCACAAGACCTTTAATTCTAGCAATTTTCTTACTTTATAGAAGCAATATTAAAAATGGGTACTTTTCCATTAATGGGGCAAAGGCTTTCTTGGCCTCGTTAACCATTTTGTTTTACTCATTGCGTTCTATTAATTACATTGTTTCAGTGGATGTGGTTAAAACAACATTGTTGAATTAATAAAACATAGACAATGGCCTGAGCTGTTACATACTTATTTTCGCTGCACATGTTCAGATGTCAAATTACAACTGCTAATCTTACTGTTAAGCCATCTAAACACAAACTTTAAAACATTCAGATTTTTTCAGTAGAATGCTTTGAATCAAGCAGCCAATCAGCATGGAGGATTCATGGTGCTGGACATAAAACAAAATTACAGTGTGCCCTGTATGAGAGTGATTGTGTGATAAACCTTTAATATATAACAGCCGGTTATATTGATACATGCAGGTAGACTGTTAACATACAGGCCAGAGTTACAGCAGTAGAAGACCTCTGAAAGAAAAGAAAAAAAATGGCCTAGCCGTCAACCCCCTCACAGAGAAATCTCACAAGAATTTCAGACAAATCCGGAAGTAATCGGCGAGAGTTTTAAAATATTACTACTCTTAACTTCAGATATTGAGATATTGACAGAATAAGACAAAGTGAATTAAAACCTTTTCTCCAAAAGTCATCATTTTTGGGGAGATTTATGAGGGACAGAGCTAAAAATTCAGGGACGTTTGAGAGGTATGCCAGTTACACACACACAGCACTTCTGCATACTGTAGCCTGCCCAGTTCTGAAATGATGAACATACTTATCCAGTGTTATAGGTATGGAAGCAGTAGCTGCAGGGAGAGTTAAAAATACAATAACAATACAGCTGTCATTACAACACCGTTAGCGAGGCCAAGACAGCTGTTGCCCTGTTAACGGAAAAGTACCTAAAAATGTGTCCCTATTTGGGGGGCTTTGTTGCCCCATTATTATTGGCTTTGTCCAGATGTTTTGTGCTAAGAGGTTGAGAGCTATCACCAATAAACAAACTTTAAAATTATTTATTTTTGGCACAGCTCAGTAATGCCACTTTAGTTAGACAAACACTCCAGATTCCTGTGTATGGACTGTTGTGACCACAGCTGTCTGGGAGTAGTGACAGGAACTGTCTGATGTGTGACTCACCTGATAATTATATTATTATAACTCAGAAGACATAGTTTACGTTCTAAGTGAGGAAGTGTGATTGACTCACCTGTAAAATAATGCTGGACCTTAGGTTACATAGCTTGATTTGTAAGAAGCTCATATTTGAGCAGAAACCAGACTCATTCATGAATGATGGGTTCAAAGCAGCTTTTCAGTAAAATGATATTGAGTTGTGCAGCGTACTAGCTCAAAACTGCAAGTCTCAAGCTTTGGTTTATACCGTAGAGGTTTTATACTGCACTGTTTTTTCATATTCAGAGTTGTATTTCTTTTGTGTTCCTTCTTAACATTTATTTACCTATTTCATTTCCCTCTCATCCAACAAGGGTTCGAATGAAAGTAATAAGACACACGGCCATGCGCTAAATACTTCAAATTCACTCCACTAGTAATAGGATACATTTGGCACTTACGGAATTTGTATAAATCTTCAGGCTTCTACTGTAAAATATACAATTTGCGTGTATATAGAGACAGGGCTGGTAGAATCAACTTCATCATCTAGCGGAATCTATCACTCACTAGTGCTTATATGTAGTGGTAGGAAAAGAAACATTCCAGAGACTTCCACAGGTATCAGATATTCTAATTCCTCAACAAGAAACCCTGTGTCTGGTCACTAATAATTATGTATCATTCAACCATAAAAACCAAAATTCCTGTGCAAGAAACATTACATCACTCCAGAGTCAGTGATCTCATAATGGCTACATTGTAGCCAGGAACTATTGGCAAAAGTATCATAATAGGAACTTCTATCATACATAAAAGACCAAATCACACACAGTTGCTGGCAATATCAAATATCGGAACACTGAGTAATTGAGGTCAATGAGAGTTTTGATATTTAATATCATGGAGCAGTGGGGCTTGGGAAATTGGCCCTACTCCACTGTGGTACAATCTCTGAGTTGGTATATATACTTAGAAAGGGTTGTTGAGAGTGCAGGTGCCTTGTCCCCTTGCAAACAAACATGTTTTTAGTGCTTTCTTTGTTTGATATTCCTGCATTTGCTATTGATGGCATGATATTTTGTGGTTTGACACTGTGCATTTGACTAATATAGATCTATTTATCTATATACGTGTATATACACATCTATCTATATCTACTATATATATATATATATATATATATATATATATATATATATATACATATGTGTGTGTGTGTGTGTATAAAATGTATTTTTTTTATTTTGTTAACTGTATTTCCCCCTGAATTTTTGGCCATGTTCATTTGAAGCCAGGACAACACATTGTCCACTTAAGTGACTGCCTTACAGTTACATGGTAGGCAAACGGGGACTGAGAGAATCAAACTCAGTTTATAGGCTGAAGTTGATTGCATTTCATGCCTATAATCTTCAGCACTGAACTGCCATACAGCTTGGACAGGAAGGTAGTTATGGTTGCCTCCCTACCTGAGGTGAAAAAAAGTGAATATGATAAACAAGTTAAAACATTACTCTGGTGCATGCAGTCTGTCCACAATCCATCACAAAGTAAACAGTCTTATAATTTCTACCCTTTCAAACTGCAGCAAGAGATGATAATGTTTTTGTTGTGATAGAACTGTTCATGTTGAGAAAGATTCTCTCCTCACTTGTAATAGAACCTGTTAGGAAAGTGTATAATAGCAATGTACATGCTTAGTACATTAAAAGCTTAAAAGGGTTAATACATTTATTCTGTTCATACTGCATGAATCTGCACAGCTATTAGAAACTTAATAAAAGACACATTATTCTGCTTATGCAATGAAAATATGTGCAGCTACCGGAAACTTAATAAGAAACATTCTATTTCTGCTTATGCCATGAGAAAATGTGCAGCTGCTAGAAGTCTTGATAAAGAAAACAATAGATGTTTGAAAGCTTAAACCATAGTCAGCATTACTTGTACCAAAGCTAGAAATGTACCTTGAATCTAGACAAAATGTATTGCATATATTAGAACTGTACAATGGAAGAATTGAAAAGACAAGGTGGGCTAAAATAAGCCCAAGGCCAGGTTGTTTTTCTCAAATGTTTTTGCAAACCAGCAATAATTTGATCTTGTCAGCAATAAGCCTGGTAACATTTTCTGTGTAACATACAGAAAGCTGTGTTCAGCTATGTCAGTAGTAGATTAGTAACTTTTTCTGTGGGACATGAAGAGAATTGTATAAGAATAACATACTGACCACCAAATAGACAAATCTTGTACCTACATGTTTTGTCTCCTTGCTGCAAGTAATAAAGGGTGCCTTGCTTGAACCTAACGTGTATTGATCTTTGACGTTTTTCCTTTTACAGATTGGTCCTTCGGACCGGAACCCTCTCTTCACCTCGAATCAGATGGCCAGGTGGCTGAAACCATACGGGGAAGAAACCAAATCAGTTCTTCTAATATAGAAAGTCCTCCGACTGAATTGTCGTCAAAAGAGGCCAGCCACTTTCTGATCTGTGACTGAAGGACGGGTCTCTGCGAATCAGTGATCAATCACGTGGGCTCAGGTAAGATGAATCTACTTTTTTCTGTTTTCTGTTTTAGATCAGGGACTAGATGTGTATTGTTTTTTATCAGATTGTATTTTTTTTTCTTACAGTCAGGGATAAAAAAAGAGTACTGTCTTGTCATAGATCAGGAGAAACAGAATAAGTAGGCAGTCATTGTGAAGAGACTATAGCAAAATCCGTAGTACACGTTAAAATTAAGAGAAGTTACGTAACAATCAAAGGTAAAATAAAATGGGTAATAATTGCACAAAAACACCCCAGAACCCGTCGTTAACAGAAGATGCAAAATATATGCAGTCGCAGTGCGCCGATAATATTAGATATTTTTCAAAATGGGTTAATAAATATGAATTTGACGGAAAATTAGAAAAATCCTCGCTTATCAAACAACTCAAAAATAATTCCAAGGGTCAGGTAAAAAAGCAACGGCGGTTAGGAATTCCTCAGGCGCACAGGTGGCTGGAGGAAGTAAACCGTAGGGACCAAAGGAACAAAGATTCAAAAGCAATGTTTTTAGATAAGGAGGACAATAACTTAGTAATAGCATCAGCACCTCCGCCTCCCTTACCAGAATATGAAGCGAATGAACAAGGTAGTCCACCCCCACTATATCCTGTGGTCACTGAAGATAGAGATATTATAAAATTAAAACTAACTAAGATCAGAGATCCCATCGGGACCAGGTCCCGGACAAAAGCAAGTAATTCAGAAGAAGGTACTGAGTTATGGCAAATAGTTAAGAATTCACAATCTATAGGAGAAGAAGAAGAAATTTGCCTGCTTATAGAAGTACCTAATCCTCAGGCAGGTCAGGACAATCAGGACCCAACTATCTTAGTATATAGACCTTGGACTCCAGAAGATATCCGGAAAGACACTGAGGGAATTCCCCATCCGAAGATTAATTTTAGAAAATTCTCAGAAGACTTACAAAGAATGAGGTTAAGTTATAACTTAAATGGAGAAGAAGTAGAAAAAGTAGTCAGACAAATTGTAGGGCCAGATTGGTACATGATTTGTGGCAACTGGAATCCTTGTGATGCTGCACAAAGACCCCTCCCACATAGCAGCACAGAATTAGACACGAGTAAAAGGTCTTACAGACCGCATCTCTGAAAAATGGAAACCTAAGGCAGACTGGACTTGCATTAATCAATGCATCCAACAAGAAGGTGAAACAATTAACCGGTTCTATGCCAGATTGTTAGAGTGTTTTAATAACCACTGTGGAATGCAGGTTCCTGAAGATCAAACGCAAGATTCCCCATATGAACAGCAGTTAAAGAATGCATTTTTAAAAGGCAGTAGTGCGCCTATAAGCAGTTTTATTACAAAACACATGGTAGACCATCGTACCAGCAGGTTATAGTCATTACTTGAATATGCTAGACATGCCGAAAGGCATTTTAATAGCAAAAAGAAAAAGAAAGCTCAAGTATTTTATGTAGAAGACGGAGCAGAAGTTTATGTAGTACAGTCTGGGAAAAAGTGCAAGAAAAACGCACAGCGAAACAAACAGTCTAATCAACGATCAGAGGACTTTGAAGGGCATAAGAAAAGGGGTGAATGTTTTAAATGTGGTAAAAAAGGACATTTGGCAAGGGATTGCAGGAAAAATAAGAAGGCAACAACGGAAGACAAGGAGGATGAGGACTGACTATATGATAGTCAAGAATCATTAGAAGGGGCTAATAAAGAAAGGACAAATGAGAATGTGAAAGAGGGAGTAGAGGAAGTGCAGGAAGTTAGTGACAATGAAGAAAACGAAACATTAGACCTAGCTTTATTGAGCTTGGAGCTCTATTTAGCAGACACAAAACCAGAAGTTACACTCTTGGTAGAAGGAAGGGAGGTCAAATTTTTGTGTGATTCAGGGGCATCACGGACCCTGATACACCCCTCCAAACTATCAGAAAACATAGAGCCACCTGATTACATACTGGTCAAAGCAGCTAATGGACAGCTGTATCGGGAGCCTCTCTCCCATAACATTACAATAACTGATCCAGTTTCAGGATTAACACAGAAAAGCAAAATTGTAATTTCTGCAAAATGCCCAGTAAATCTCTTGGGCAGGGACCTCATGCCGATATTCGGTATAGCAGTAGTCCCAACCATGTAGGGTATGGAAGCACAGCAACAAAATAATACCTTTGTGGTGCAATCGGAGGGTGAAATGTTTTACTGGTACAGCCAGGACTTGGTTACGACTGGTCCAGGGGCTGTGACCGAGGAACTAATGAACGTAGCCATCAGTAAGTTTCCCTCCCTTGACATTGACAAGCAACACCTGTTGCACTGTACCTTGTATTTTTGTAACACACCAGGACCTGATAAGGAATATGAGAAAGAATTATTTAAAATTCATACAAATAGACTGATGCTGCATAACCTGTACTGGGACACAGAAGGGAACAGTGTAGCCAGCTGTTCACTGCTCCAGGAGTTCTTTGCACTTTATAAATTTAATTGATTACCGCATGTTAGCTTAACTAAAAACAAGAATATAAAATGGGCAGACCTAGGAGAAAAAGCCACGAGATGGGAGAAACAGACAGAACTAGAACTGTCAGGACAGGGGATACAAGTACAAAAATTGAACTGGATAACTCAGAACAACCCAGCTGTGCATTTGCAATCTAGCAAAGACAGCTGATGGACACTCCTACTAAAGGAAGAAGAAAACGCCTTGCGAGATATACCAGAAACTCTCTTGTCGACAGGGAAATCAAATGTAGGACTCATTCGTACAGCGGGGCCAGTTACTATCACGCCAAAGTCAGCATTTAGACCACAAAAAATACAGTATCCCTTAAGAAAAGCTGCAGAGGCAGGGATAAAGCCTATTATAGCATCCTTACTTAAAGGAGGGATACTAGTAGAATCTCCCGATTCACCATGCAACACACCCTTATTTCCAGTTAAAAAAGCCAATGGAGAATGGCGTATGGTCCAGGATTTACAAGCTGTAAATGACGCAGTAATACCAAGGGCACCCATAGTGCCAGATCCACACACCCTGCTAAATGACTTAAAACCTCAACAAAAGTATTTTTTCTGTGGTAGACATTAGCAACGCATTCTTTTTGATACCGATACACCCTGATAGCCAGTATTGGTTTGCATTTACATTTCAGGGAAAAAGATATACATGTACATGCCTACCACAGGGATATTGTGAAAGTCCAACAATATTCTCACAAGAAATGGCAAGCAACTTGGCGGGATTCAACCCACCAAGGGGTAGCCAGGTTTTACTTTATGTTGATGACATTCTGCTGGCGGCCCCCACCCAGCAGGATTGTAAGGAAGATACCATAGCACTTTTACGATTTTTAGCTGCTGAGGGACATTAGGTAAACAAAGACAAACTGCAGCTCTGGAAAAAACAGATTAAATACCTAGGATATGTAATATCCAAGGAAGGTAGAATGTTAGACGAGGACAGAAAAGTAGCAATTTTACAAGCACCAAAACCCACTACCAAGAAGGAAATGATGTCCATCCTGGGTACAACTAATTTTTGCCAAAGCTAGATTCCAAACTATGCTTTGGAATCTGCACCCTTAACTGACCTTATATATAAGTTGCCTATGGCACCGCAGGATTTGTTACAATGGACACCAGAGGCAGAGTCTGCTTTTTGTAAACTAAAGCAGTTAATAGCATCCTCACTAGTTCTGGGATTGCCAAACTATCATAAATGTTTTTTTTTCCAGACTGCAGATTGCAAGCAGGGTTACATGACATCAGTATTAACACAACAGCAAGGGGATAAGCAGCACCCCATCGCTTACTATTCATCACAACTGGACCCAGTGGCACGATCCTTACCCCACTGTGTACAAGCAGTAGTTGCAGCTGCAATGGCAGTACAGGCTTCAGCCTCAGTAGTCTTGTTCCACCCTCTCACTTTGAGAGTGCCCTATGCAGTCGCAATCATTTTACTGCAAGAAAAAGTGGCATATCTCTCCCCTGCTAGGCATCTTTCCTGCATGACTATATTGTTGAGCCAACCTCATATGACAATTGAATATCTCTCCCCTGCTAGGCATCTTTCCTGCATGACTATATTGTTGAGCCAACCTCATATGACAATTGAATGATGTACAACCTTGAACCCTTCTATGCTGCTCCCAACCCCTGCAGATGGCACACCCCACCGCTGCCTGCAGGTAATTGAGCAAAAGACCCTACCTAGGAAAGATCTCATGGACGTCCCCTTGGATAATGCTGAGGTGACATATTACATGGATGGCTCGTGCAAAAGGGGTCCTGCAGGAAAAAAACTAGTAGGATATGCAGTAGTCTCTGATACTGAGATTGGAGAAGCAAAATCTTTGCCACACAATTTATCTGCACAGGCAGCATAATTGATTGTCCTGACACGGGCATGTACCTTAGCAAAGGGTAAATGTGTAAACATTTTTACTGACAGCCAGTACGCTTTTTCCACTGTACATGTGTTTGCACAGCAGTGGAAAAACCGGGGAATGATAACATCTACTGGTAAACCTATAAATCATGCACAGTTTATTTTAGATCTTTTAGAATCTATTCAGTTACCTCAGAAAGTGGCCATTTGCAAATGTACAGCTCACACCAAGCAACATGATAGGATTTCAAAAGGTAATGCGAGAGCTGATACAGCTGCAAAACAAGCGGCCACAGAAGTATTTCTTTTAGATAAGGAATTGCAACCATCCAAAACTTTAGATCTAGACATGTTAAAAACAATGCAGACACTCACTATGCAAGCTGAAAAACAACGATGGATAAAACGAGGAGCGATCCTCGAAAAGGGGCTGTATATCTCTAAAGAAGGAAAACTGATACTACCCTCTAATTTGTTTCGCTATGCAGCATTGTTGAGCCATGGGCAGTGCCATGTCTCAGCAGGGGGGATGGTACAGCTGGTGAACCAAGTGTTCACAACGTACGGATTTACAAACTACTCTAAAAAATTTTGTTTGATGTGTCAGATTTGTAACAAACATCATGCGCAGGGGGCGATAAAGCCCAAGCAAGGGAGTTTCCCCACACCACCATATCTGTTTCACACTATCTGTATGGATTTCATAGAATTGAACAAATGTGAAAATAAAAAGTATTGTCTTGTCATTATAGATATGTTTTCCAGGTGGGTGGAAGCCTTTCCAACCAAAAATCTGGATGCAGCTACAGTGGCAAAAGTACTTGTCAAGGAAATTATTCCTAGGTTTGGCATTCCAGAAAGAATCTACAGTGACAATGGTACACATTTTGTAAATCAAACCATACAGCAGTTAAGTAAGCATTTTGGTATTTCTTTAAAAAAATCGTTGTGCATATCATAGGTTCATAGGTTCATAAGTTGGTAGTGGGCTATCTGCCCAAAGACATATATTAGCCCAGCCACATTTTGCGGTATTCACCGCCCCTTTAGTAGTTCCCTAGACCCTTGTACTAGCAGCTAGTACCCTTGGCCCCTATCTAGTAGTGCTGTTGGTGTGATCCCCGGTGTGAACTTTCTGTTACCCATCTACTCATCAAGGTTCCTCTTGAAGAGTGATAGTGAGGGGCTCTGTCTTATGTAGATCGGGACCCTGTTCCATAGTAAGGGAAGTCTCTGCGAAGGGAATCTATCCCTCCAGCATGTTCTATCCATTGTTGTGTTGAGGTTTATATCCCTAGAGCGTGTAGCTCAAGTAGATTTGGTTTTGCTAAGATGGAGCATGTTCAGTCCATCCACAGTCTGCAGGGCTAGTTGAAAGGCATAACGGTATACTAAAAAGCAAATTGAGAAAATTAATAGCTGAGACAGGAAAGACTTGGTTGTATTGTTTACCCCTGGCACTGTTGAGCATGAGAGCTGTCCCTACAGCAAAAGGATTGACTCCTTTTGAAAAACTGTTTGGAAGAGCTTATTATACACCCCAGTGGAAACTTCTCATGTCATCAGACCAGGAAGCTGATTTTACACTAGCTGAATATATGAAAAAGTTGTTGAGTTCTAAACATCTGTTGCAGTCAAATTCTGTTTCAAATAAAAAACAAACCGAAACATCGGAAGTGGCAGTGACACCAGGAGACTGGGTATGGATTAAAATTGTGAAGCGAAAGAACTGGGCATCGCCAAGGTGGGAAGGTCCTTACCAGGTGCTTCTTTCGACACCTACTGCAGTCAAAATAGCAGAATGAGTTTCGTGGATACACCTGACGCACTGCACGCTAGTAAAGAACTTTGAATTGGACAAAGATCTTACCTCTCCATCAGGACCCTAAGCACAAAGTCCGGCTACAAAGGGGGGTCAGATCAATAAGACTGATCCGTCTCAAACCCAGTGAAGAAACCATCGGTGCTGAAGGTCCTATTAGGGCAGAGAGTAAGATCACTTGTCCAAAATAAAATGACTGAATCCAGTAAGATCCAAATACACCTACTTGGAAGAACCGGAGAGAATGGAAATGCAGAACAACCGTTTCCACAAAAATATTACATGACTATCCTATTGACTGTACTGGTGACAATAATCTTTTTATTGTGGCCATTTCTTTTCTCAGCCATGCAAGTAGAACTGAATAAGCGTGCAGAGTGGCACCCGAACTTTAATACTTACCAGGCAATCAAATATGTGCATGCTGAAACCTTTAATGTTTCGAATTGCTGGATTTGCACAGCTTTACCAACAGCATATGGGGGGCTACTGTTGACTGCAGTTCCCCTAGGGGCCAACAAGACCTGGGAAAACTTAATTCATGATACATCAGATGTCACATCAAAAGATAAGGTAGCATTGCACTTGTCTATTCGACAGAAAGGAACTGTGTGTTTTTATAAAAATGATACAGTCAAGGTGGGTTGGAGCTATTGCAATGTAACTGTTCCCTATAGATGCTACACTAAATCCAATAACACCAAATTTTGTTGCAACACAAGCTATGATTTATTTGTTGAACTGATGCATAGGACAGTTGAAGAAGTAAAACATAATGCTGATCTCTACAAACAGCTGTCTATAATTGACAGAAAAATGTTTCATGCAGAGGATGAAGTAAAGTAGAAGATTGTTATTTTATATGTGGGAGAAAAGCATATAAATGGCTACCTGAGAATTGGTCCGGCAGTTGTTTTTTGGGATACCTGGTTCCGGCCATACGACACACTGCAGTTTTACCTCAAGGGAAGATTCGGAATGTCCGAGAAATCAAGAAGCCTGTCAATCCAGTGGGACAAATCAATGCAGCCTGGAAAAACCATCAAAACTTAGGTCCAGGGAACAGCAAAGGGCTGTCGCACATGGATCTGAGTGATACTGTTATATCGTGGGCAGGCGTATTACCAGCATATGGAGCAACAAAATCAATCTGGGAACTGAGAAAACTGTCTAAGCTTCTCGAAATAATGAGTAATGCAACCTTTTCTGCCCTAGAATTGGTAACCGATGAACTGACTGCCATGAGAACAGTGGTACTTCAAAACCGCATGGCTCTTGACTTCACCCTAGCGGCAAGAGGAGGTACATGTGCTTTAATCCAGGAGGAGTGCTGTTCATATATTCCTGACCACAAACACGAGATAGACAACCATCTTGAGGTAATCCAGCAGGTGTCGGCCATGACCAAACCAGAACCAAATCCATTGACAGACTTTTTCCAGAAATTGTTTGGGGGGTGGGGCAGTATCCTGATGAACATTCTGATTGACCCCTGTGTAGGGATAGCCCTACTGATGGTGTGTGTGTGTGCTGCATCCCCTGCATAAAAGGACTAATCAAAAATTTTGTAGACATTTAAGTTTCGGAAACCTTATACCAAGATGCTGAACTCGAAGAGTTACTGAAAAACTGAAAATGCTTTCATGGTTTTAAACTGAATGACTCTCTTAACTGCAAATCCTGAGTGGGAAGAGGCTAAGGGAAGAAAAAACTGTTTATGCTTGTTTTGAAAGTAGAATAAAAGTATTAAAAGGGGGGAAATGTTAGGAAAATGCATAATAGCAACGTGCATGCTTAGTACATTAAAAGCTTAAAAGGGTTAATAGTTTTATTCTGTTCATACTGCATGAATCTGCACAGCTATTAGAAACTTAATAAAAGACACTTTATTCTGCTTATGCAATGAAAATATGTGCAGCTACCGGAAACTTAATAAGAGACATTCTATTTCTGCTTATGCCATGAGAAAATGTGCAGCTGCTAGAAGTCTTGATAAAGAAAACAATAGATGTTTGAAAGCTTAAACCATAGACAGCATTACTTGTACCAAAGCTAGAAATGTACCTTGAATCTAGACAAAATGTATCGCATATATTAGAACTGTACAATGGAAGAATTGAAAAGACAAGGTGGGCTAAAATAAGCCCAAGGTCAGGTTGTTTTTCTCAAATGTTTTTGCAAAACAGCAATAATTTGATCATGTCAGCAATAAGCCTGGTAACATTTTCTGTGTAACATACAGAAAGCTGTGTTCAACTACTTCAGCAGTAGATTAGTAACATTTTCTGTGTGACGTGAAGAGAATTGTATAAGAATAACATACTGACCACCAAATAGTCAGACAAATCTTGTACCTACATGCTTTGTCTCCTTGCTGCAAGTAATAAAGGGTGCCTTGCTTGAACCTAACGTGTATTGATCTTTGAAGTTTTTCCTTTTACAGAACCACACAGCAGAGACTAACTCAAGGCCAGCAATTATTAGTTAAAATATTGGTGTTCTCAGGAAATGTAATGCCTGATAGGATTGAAGGAGATATGTGAGTTGCTAACAAGTGCACATATGATGGTTTTCATTTAATCCACTATTGTCCATATGCATTGAGAGTTCAATGCTACTTTTCAGTAAAATTATATTAAGTTGTACAGCACACTAGCTCAAAACTGCAAGTCTCAAACTTTGGTTTACACTGTACAGGTTTTATATTGCACTTTTTTCTAGAGTAGGAAATTTTCAGGCTACATTGTGTTTTTTTAGAAAAAAGCTAAACTTCAGAGTCCTCAAAACTAATTAAAATGAAGAGGGTATGATCAGAATGACACAACTCAATGCTTGTGGTTTTAAAAATAAATACCATCCCCAAGAGCTTTCCCTGTGCATGGACAATTTAGTGTTCTGTGTGATCACTAAAATATTGATCAAGATGCAATATATCTCTCAAATTTCAGGATTCAAGGTCATTTGCAATGACAAAGGCTTATTTGTGCCATACATCCACAACCCTGTTTTCCCATTTTTGCACATGGAGTGTCACTTCAACAGTGACAATCAACTAGAGCCAAAGTTTACACCGCCAGGTGGCTAGCCTTGCCAAGGTAGTTCTTCCACACCACATACTCACACCTATGGCCAATTTTGTGTGTCCAATCCATCAACAGTATGTCTTTGGAATATGGGAGGAAACCAGAGTACCCAGAAGAAACCAATGTGAACAAAGGGAGGACATGCAGACTCTGCACAGAAGGCACACCAGCTAAGAATCAAACCAGGGAACCTCTTGCTGTAAGGCAACAACACTACTGTGCCAACCTGACACAAAAATGGTCAGATAAGGGGATAAATTAAACTTACAATGCCAAAAAGAATAAGGCTAAAAATAGCATTGTAAATGCTACCACCCCATTTATGTCCATCAAATATTTGGACATCAGGGATGATACCGCCATACTCGGAGATTTAGGGCATCTTCATATAATTTGGGTAAACTACAGCATAAGCAATGGACTCAATCAGTTTCTACTGGACTTTGCTAATAAGAACAAACCAAAGCAGCTGGTTAAATCCCCTAGAAGAGGTTGGAATACCTTAGTCATAGTATGCACCGATCTAGGCTCCTTGGGTTATACTGCTCATATAATCCTCTCCTTGGTTTCCTCTAAGCATGACACTGTTCTATGTAGATTTTGGACCACGAGCAACCTTTCATGTGGAACAGCACCACGTTCTGAGTTCATGTGTTAACACTACATATCAATTAGCAATACGGTTGCATTCAAGTATATAGGTAACCTTCTGTGTCCCCATGCTGTAACTTCTCAGAAGCTGGTCCATAACTTCTATAAGGTGTTCAACAAATTCATCATCATGCTAGATTACTATGGCAAAAGTACTCAATAAACTTAAAAGATATATATATATATATATATATATATATATATTACATTATCTCAACATAAGTAATTTATATATATATATATATATATATATATATATATATATATATTACATTATCTCAACATAAGTAATTTAGACTGAAGAATATATATATATATATATATATATATATATATATATATATATATATATATATATATATATATTAATATAAAAAGGAGAGAGTATATCATATTTGAGCCCTAAGCAGAAGTAACTGAAAAATTATCATAAATAAAAAAATAATAGATGAATGGATATGTCACTTATTATGCAACAGGGCTGTGTACTGTTAAAACACACTTTCTTAAGAATCATACTGTAACTGCATCCCACAACAAATGGCAGTAGCATTAATCACATTTATGCAAACTAGCTCTTTTCTAAATCTATTTCTGATACCTGCATTGCTAATTTCAGTACAGCATGGACCAAATGCATAATTTATGTTCTGTGTTCACATCTGTTTTTTGCAAGCTATGTAAACTGAAGTATATGCTACTCGTGGACTGTGATACCATGCTGTTGGAAAATACATTGACAGTAATCTATAAAAAAGCTAAACCTATGTTATGCAAATAATTTGTCACACCACAGTAACTAATTCCTCCCATTTTAGGCATGTGGTCTTGTGTAACAGTTGTCATGCCTTGTATAGCCATACAGTGCGTATCTGAACTCTCTCTAGATGTATATCCCAGTATCAAGTTAGTCTTAGCCACTACCATTCTAAGTTGCTTTGTACGGTTCCTTCTGGAATTTAAATTCACGATCAATACTGTTTTCCACCATATGTTTTAAAGTTACTTTTTCTGCTACAGGTTTTCCTTGTGTCTCCACTATCAGGTATACCACCTTTGCAGTTTTTATGAATTACAGTATGTCTCTGAGAAGACAAACTCTGGCGTTGGCAGCCACAACCCAAATTTTGGCCATTATTGAACCATTTGACCCCAGTGTTTAATCCCATTTTTATTTCTGCTAACTTTTATGAGTGATGTCTTATCTTCAGCTCTTCTGGAACTGCAGACTGATATCTTTAATTATACATGTTAAGATGTTATTTGTATGAGCATTCCTTGCTTTGATAAAAATATCTGCAAGTACAAAACATTATTTAGTGGTTGGTGCACTAATTCACCTGTTCTTCCTTATCATTCTAGAATGTTTTGCCTCAGTTTGTTGATATCTTAGTTGTGTTACTGAGGATCTTCCTTCTAGTCATGATCTTCTCATTAGCCAGTCCAAGAATCTTATGTTTCCTGAAAATGTACAGAGTCCATTGGGCCAGATGTTGTTTGAACAGTGATATGATCTACTTTAGATCAGAGCTAGAGCAAATCACAGTGTAATACATAAAGCAGCCACAATCAGGAAAGAAGGTTAGTGGGGCTCTACATCCATCAGTCATGGCTCCGCTGTTGTCCTAGTAAAATGTTGTGGTTGATATAAACCAGAACCCGGAGAACAAAATTATCCATTTCACTAATAAAAGGATCACTGAAAGTAAAAATCATTAAATTAATTGCATTTGACCTAAACAACCTAGGAGTGTCAGTCAATCAGCAGGCAGCCCATTGACCTCTGATGCCAGAAAGATCAGAAAGCTATGAATTTTATCCTTACACCTGCTGCCTTGATTCATGCTGCAGTACTGACACCAGAGTTCAGCATATGGAAATGATGCATAACTAAGGTGCAATCCTTGGGATGAGATGTTAAATCGTGATTAAACCAGTCTGTGTAAGTGACACCTCAGTGCATATGAAAGATTTTGGCACTAGAAAAGAATAGTGGGAGTAGAACAACTAACTATATAATAATAATTTTAACCGCGTTACCGTCTCTTCCATGAGCTCAACACAGAACAATATCAAAAATGAAAATACTTTTCCTTATCTTCATTCGAAAGGCCTTAACTGAATGCAATATTACATCCTGTATTCATTTATGAAAGAAGAAAAGCATTCATCATGGGTTATTTCATCTATTATGACACTTTACAGGGAAACAAAACACTGTCTGTGGATGTGGGATTCGTGAACAATCATGCAAGCTCCGCGTAAAGCCTACACAGTATTTGTTAGTGTGATAAGCAGCAGAGCTAATCACATATGCAAAAAATGACAGCAGGAATCAGATCCATAGTCAGTGTAATAAAATTTAAATGTGGATCTGATTCCTGCTGTCGTTTTTTGGATATTCCTACTTGGTTTGCTGCTGGTTGTATTTCTAATCGCATATGCGTGCTGCTAATCATGTCTACACAAATACAATCAAATGTTTGTGGCCAGCAACAGTGTTTGCTGCCAGGAAAACATGTTGAGTACCACAAGCACACTCAGTAAACAAACAAGCTTGTCTCTGGGCAAACCAGTCTGATGGACAGCATGAAGATCTATATAAGGCAAACAGACCATGCTGTACACAGGCAGAGCAAGTCTACTAATGGTATTGTGCACATAAATGTAATATACAAATACAGTAATAAATAAAAGGGGATGTGAAAAGGCAAAGTCAACTACAATGCATAGGTCACCAGACAAGAAAAGTGCACTGAGGGCAATGTACACAGAAATAAAAGAGGTGTAAGCAGGAATATGCAAGAGGAGAGCGTAAATGTTCAAGTTCTAGTTGATGTGAAGGTGCTTATGCCACAAAGACAAATATGTAATAATAACATTTTACAATATGTATGTCAGAATAATTAATGCTGGTCACACTTCCTGAGCAAATGTAGGTAAATAAAAGCAAACATATTATAGTATGTGACAGTTATATAAATTCACTTTGGAACAAAGTGCAATTATATAACATATGAATGTCACTGACGTACTGAGTTGAGATGACTGTTCACAAGAACAGTCTACACATTATGGGATTATTTCATCAATATAAAATGTTGGAAAATAGGGATGGCTTCAGAAGCCACAATCTACTTTTGCAAGAAATGAACCCAACCCATCAAAGTCAACACTGACCTGTGTATTAACTGTCCATGCACAGAAACAGGACTAAGGCACATGCAAGGATTATCACACTTGGAGGGAACTATGCACCTCAATATTTTAATGGTTATGCATCCCATATGTAGGTGCGCATAGTGTTACAAACGTGGGAGCAGAGTGTGACATACATAATCCACTTGCAGAAGGCACTCCTGCCTGACACAGTTATTGTGTTGACAGATAAAAAGAGATGCAAACACCACATTATGAGACAAAGTATTCCCCAGAGCTGGGTATTGTCAGCATCTGCCACAAGAGGTAGCAATGGGCACTGTGGCAATCAAATGAAATTAATGTGTGAATTAAGAATGGATTCCTGAGAATTAATGTCACATCAGCATGTCAGGCTGATAGCAATTAAATTAGTATGCTCATGTGCACACAGTTGTGATCAGTCATATATCAATATTCCATGATCATGGAACGTTTCCCTGTATGTCTGTACACATATCACCCAAGAACTGGAGCACACTTGTGCACACCACAGGACACAATGCATGTGTCACAGTAGCACGCTCATTACGACATTGGCAGAACAAATTTCTGCTGCTATGAAATCCAAAGCTACATGCACGTGTCCATGCAACACATCAAGGGATAAGACTGACATGACGTAATGGTTGTTGTGTGATGTCAGTACGTTATCACAAAATGAAACCCTATGTTATAAGTGAACATCAAACCGTACAACTCCTCCAAATAGCAATATGGCTATTAATCACATTTTCCACAGTGGAACTGTTATCACAGCTGTTGAACTCCACCTATGTGAAGTGTACTGTATTTGTCCATATTTTTTTTCTTCTAAAACTGATAGTGGAGGCCTCTGCCACTCTATACATAAAAAGTATAATTGGGAGGATTGTTTTTCAAGCAGAACCAGTTAAGAACACAAATGCTTACAGTCACTCAATGCTGGTTTGTAACACTTGCCTAAGCATTGAGAAAATGAACATCACAGTGGGACCAATGAATGTGCCATGGTATAAGTGCATCATCAAATGCTATATGTGTGGTCATGTGAAAGCATAACATCATGTGTATGAATCAAGGAATATGTGTCTCTGTAATTACTTAGAAAGGATCTTGCTGCATGTCAGACAACATTGCCTGATGCTAGGTCACCCAAACACACCTGTGGCCTCCTTCTGTGGTCACTGTAATGGTAGAACAATGATTATGTACAATGCAGATATAATCCTGTATTAGAACACATGCTTTACTTAGGCAACAACATACATTACATCATCTCATGTCCTCAGTTCCAAGGACATGCTTCACTACAACTGTAATGGAACAACATTTTATTCAAATGACAGCATCAGTCTTCAATACAACCTTTCCAAGGGAAATGTACACTAAACACTTGTAACAGGAAACAGCATCTACACATGAACATAGCTCATGTGGCTGACAACACTGTTAACAACATGGAAACTGACTTTGGGATTTGAGCTATATGGCTAACATCATAGGCTTATGAAGGTTTGCTGAAACACAAGTGCAAATACAAATTTATTTGATGACTGTGATACTGCACAATTCAATTGATGACATCACTATTGTATATTACTTTCATGTTTCCGGTGGTTGCACAGCACAAGCACACTGTATAGATATACCTCATATATGTATTTGCAGCCTGTTCTGCACAGTAAGAGAAAGAAACACAAATGACAGTCATTCCTGTACTCAAACTCCCCATCGACTGTCAAAATCTACACACCATTGTATTATATGCATTCACCACAGAAGAACTCTGATTGCATGTAAGGCACACTGCAGTGTCATCCAAAGGAGATGTGTGTACAGAAATGACTATACAGTTTTTTTTTAGTATCTCCAAGTCTTTTGGGTTTCTAATACCATGACAGGAATGGACTCCATTCCTAAGTCAAAGTACGATTAAAGTTCATGAAATTAGTATTGTTTCAATCTTTGATGTCAGCCACAAGTGCTCTTCGCAGTACCCACAATGTTCCCAGTAATGACTCCTTCTGCAATTTGTATGAGGTTACATGGATTGGTAACATATCTAAATACAATTGTAGATTCTTTTTTATAAGACCCATTGCTCCTACTGCTATTGGAACTGTTGTGTATCTTTCTTCTACATTGCTCTCATTTCTGCCTGCAGATCTTGATATTTTATGACTTTATGCCTCTCTGTACCCAAGACACTGTAGTCAGTGGGTGTGGTGTTGTCAATGATCAGTGCTACTTTTGCCTTCTTTTCTTAGACCACTATAGTTTTCTAGCATCTATCTTTTAAACTGGCAACGGATGATCCCTTGTGATATAAATTTCATCATTTTCTATGAAGTTTTGTGGCTCATGTTTCCAGTGTTTTTCACCCACTTCAGTACCATAATGTTTGCACAATCCCCAGTGCAACAGTCTTGGTACATTATTATGCCTTTCAGTATACAGTGCTTCTGCCATTAGTATGTCACAACCAGCAACAAGGTGTGTGACTTTTTCCAATTTGGCTTTATAAAACCTACATTTCTCTGTTTGTCCCACATGTTCAATGGACTTTGTAAACCAGCATGTACATAGCCCACTATCTTGGGCTGCCAATATTAACCTTTCATCGCTTGGTTTAAATTTGCCTCTCCTTAACCATTCCTGCATTCGTTCCTGATCAACATGAGGTTCTTCCATAAGTTTTCAATACTTGCAAATATATATTTATGCATTTTCCACATTTCTTGCCTTCTTATCTGGTCCTTCACCTTATATTCTTTCTTTTGTTTTTTGGCACATTTAGTTGCTGCCTGATTTTTATCTACTTCTGGTTTGATTTCCATTCCTGCTAGATGCCAATAGGCTTCTGCTAAATTAAGCAGATAAGTCATCTTAGATTTATTCTCCTTATGTTTCAAAGTTTTCACTACATTTGGGTCTTCTGAAGTCAACAGATATGTGTGGAGTCCCACAATTGCAGATCTATACAAGTAATCAATTTCAAGGAAGCCCATCCCTCTTTTGAAATGGTGATAGATAATCTTGGTACACACTGATTTTTATAAATCACTTGAACAAATGAGGCATCCTTCTTGTTTTCTAATCTATTCAACACGTTTTGGGACCAGTCAATCACTCCAAAATTGTAAGTTAGGACAGGAAGAGCAAATTGGTTTATAGCTTGAATTTTGTTCCTAGATGTCAACGCTGTTTTCAGAATTAATTTAAGTCTTCTAAAGTATTCCTTACTAAGTTTTATTCACATTTGTTTGTGTTTTATTATTGATCCTTCATCAATTCCCAAATATTTATACACTCCCTTTTGTTCAAGTTCTTTTATATCACATTTTTGTCCCAAACTGATGTTTTCCTGGTGCTGCAGTTTTCCTGCTTTAAAGGTTGCTTTTGCACACTTATCATAGGTTCATAGGTAAGTAGTAGGCTAATGACCCTGGAGCCAATACAAGCCTAGCCCAAGAATATTCCCAGTTATCCTGTTGCCAGACATTAGTTCCTTGTGCACCTATCAAGCAAGGCTGTTGGAGTGATCCCTAGAGTGACTTTCCTCTTACCCATCCACTTGTCAAGATTTTTCTTTAAGAGGGGTAGTGAAACGCTCTGCTTGATGTGAATGGAATGTTTATTACAGAGTATGGGAAGTTTCTGTGTTAGGAAGCTGTCCCCTCCAACAGGTTCTGTTTATTGTGGTGATGAGGTAGTGGTCTTTGAAGTGTGTGGTGTGAAGGGATTGAGACTTTTTTAGATGAAGCATGTCTAGCAGCACTGCGTCAGACATGGCTTTGTATGCCAAGCAGAGATTGCCTCTAAGTAGGCAATATGAGATGGAGTAAAGCTGGAGTTTTTTTGAGTCTGTCTGTATAGGGCATGTCTTTGAGTCCTAGTATCCTCTTTGTGAGTAATTTTTGTGCCCTCTCTAGTTGTTGTAGGTGTCTAGTGAGGTACATGCTAAATGGGGCATTATACTCTATAATGGGTTTAATGAAGGAGTAGAGTGGGATTATGACTTCTTTCTTCCTGGATGAGAAACCTTTTGTAATGAGGTTTGTCACATAGAAGGACTTTCTAGCAACAGTGGCAACATGGTTGTCGAAGGAGAGGTTGTTATCTACCTGTTTCCCTAGATCTCTTATCACACCTTGTGAGTTGAGTGGGCTACCATTGATGTGGTAGCTAGTGGGCACCATGTTTATCCTGAAGGGAATGATGATGCACTTTTTAACTTTGAGCTTAAGACCATGGTTCTGGCACCAGTCGTTGGTCTCTGTGAGGCCTTTTTGTAGGATGTCTACATCAGCTTTCGAATCAATAATAGCTCCCAGTGTGCAGTCATCCACGAATTTGGTTAACCAGAGTCCATTGGTACTGGCATGAACTTCAGAGAAGTAGGTGCCAAACAGGAGAGGACCCAGAACAGATCCCTGTGGAACTCCACTTGTAACTGCTCAGTAGTTGGAGTTGGAGTCTGATACTTTCATCATGTGGATTCTGTTCATGAACCAGTTGGCAACCCATCTTATGATGTAGGGGTTAATGCCTAAGTTAGTGAGTCTATCAGTGATCCCTGAGTGGGGGATGGTGTCAAAGGCCTTGGCTAGATCGAGGTAGGCTGTATGGACTACCTTGCCTTCATCAACTGCTCTGGTGACATATTCAAAGAAGTCTATCAGGTTGGACAAACATGATCTGCCCTTCACAGAACTAAACTGTGAGGGGTCCAGGGTTTGAAGGTTCTGTATATCCATATTTATGAGGTCCATAATGATGCGCTCCATGGCCTTACAGATCAGGCTTGTCAGGCTGATGGGGCGGTAGTTTCCAGGGTCAGTAGTTGCTTTCCCTTTGTGGAGTGGAATGACTGTGGCCGTGCACTATCTGGTGGGAACAAAGCCTGAAGTGAGGCTGTGGTTGAACAAGACACTCAGATGTGGTGCCAGTTCTCTTTGTAATTCATGTAGGACACAGCCAGGTATATTATCAGGTCCCATGGAAGCTGTATTTTTGACTTTAGACAGTGCGGCTGCTGTCTGTGCAACCATGATATTAGGGATTTGGCATTCCTTGGGTATTGGGAAGGGCCCTCTAGAGGGTGAAAAGGGGGTAAAGTTTGCACTAAACCTGTCGACCAAGATATTGGCAATATCTGTTGGTTCAGTATAAGTGGTGCCGTTGTGCTGTAGCTCAGAGCACATCTGCGTATGGTTATGCAGATTCTTGACATAGCTAAATAATGCCTTGTGGTTATCTTTAGTATCTGTAGCAATTTTGTTTTCGTAATTGGCTTTGGAGGATTTGATGATGGATCTCAGTTTTTTTGCTGAGATATACAAGGGAATGTTTCCAGTCTTGGGACTTCATCCTTTTCTGCAACAGTTTTTTCCTTCTGTTGTAGAGTCTGCTAATGGTAGGGGACCACCAGACTGGCTTCCTTTTTTGAAGGACAGGATCTTGGTTCTGTCTGGTATGGCGTGATCTATGCACTTGTGTAAATGCTCATACAGTGCCTTGATGTATGATTCAGCAGCCATACTCCCATTCCCCATTTGCATGGTCAACGTGAAGTCTGACACTTCTGTCTTTAGAAGCTCAAAATTGGCTTTGGAGAAGTTCTTCAGTGTGGTTTCTTTCATGGGGGGAGTGAGGGTGGGATTTGGATATCGACTGTGATTAACTTGTGGTCAGATCTAACCAGGGAGGGGTTGATTACTGGTGTAGAGCAGCAGTCCCCCATATTTGTAATGACCAGTTCGAGAATGTTTTGTCCTCTGCAAGGGGTGATACTGAGATGGTTCAGGGCATTGGAATTAATGAATTCCATAAATCATTGGGCAAATGACTTGGAACAGGAGTAATTTTCTCAGCTAATGGAGGGGTAGTTAATGTCTCCTATTATAAGGGTATTAGGTTGAACCTTGATGCTTTCCAGAGTGCTCAGGAATGCGGAGTGGGAGTCTTGGGACATTATGGGGGATCTATAACAGGCTACAACCTGGATTGAGGTTTTATCCAGTGTTAGTTGACCATCAAAACCAAATGACATTCTATCATCATCTGAAAAAGCTTCGACAACCTGTAGCTGTGCTTTCAGTTACTCATCTGATGAGCTATACAGTTTTAAATCATCAACAAAGAGAAGATGAGAAGTCTTTACACTTTGTTGTTTTCTAGGAGTGAAATTGTAGCCATGGTCTAAGCTGTTAAGTAAACAGCTTAATGGGTTAATGGCAAGGCAGAATAGCAATAGTGACAGAGTCACCCTGGAATATCCCCCATTGAATTTTTATCCCTGGGATAATAATTTGTCCTTTATCATGGCTTAATTGCAATATGGTCTGCCAATGGTTCATGGTCACTGTAATGTAGTTGATCAGTGTAGGGTGTATCTTGTACAGTTTTAAGGACTCTTTTATCCATGAATGTGGGATACTATAAAATGCTGTTTTATAGTCAATCCATGGCATACTTAAATTCTTCACCTTTTTGCAGTTCTCCAGTATAACTTTATTTAACAACAAATGATCCTTTGTTCCATATGACTTTCTTTTATTGCCCTTTTGTTCTACTGCCATAATTGAGTTTTCTTCTAAATGACTATAAACTCTGTCAACATCAATTCCCATGTATAATTTATACGTCATCTGAAGGCAAGTTATTGGTATATAATTTTTAGGGTAGCTTGTAGGTTCGCTCTTAAGTAGGAGCACTGTTTTGCCTGTTGTTATCAAGGTTGGTGTCTGTTTGGGGTGCACATATAAATAGTTCTTACTCATGGCTAAATCTTCATGCAAAGATGTTAACACTTTTAACCAAAAGTTAGGTACTGCATCTGGGCCTGGGGTTTTCCAATTAGAGGCTTTTCTTAACTTTGTTTCAATCTCTCTGGCTGTTACTTCATCCCATTTCATATCCTGTACCTTTAAACTTCTTATTATTTTTTTTACTTCTTCTATCCATTTATCATCTTTGTTATGTTCCACAGGATCTTCATAAATACTTCTCCAAAATGTATCTGTTTCCTCTTTTTTGGTAGTCTTTCAATTCCATTTACCTTGTTTCCCAATTCTCTATAAAACTTTTTTGGGTCATCAATAAATTGCTTATTTTGTATTTTTCCTTTATATTTATCTCTGTATCGTCTACGTTTTTCTGCATCTGCTGAAATTTTTAGTTTGTTATTTGTAATAGTGCATGAAAGATCCTGGTCTGCTCTAATGCTGAGCATTGCTTTTATCACATCTATCTTTCTTAACATTTTTGTTGATCTGTTCCCTCTTCTATAGTCTTCTAACAGTGACATGTCTTGTCTTAATTGCTTTATAGTTTTCTCTATGCGATACTTTCATGATAGTATTCGATTTCTCCACTTCCTTTCCCTCGCTACCCTGTGTTCTTGTTGTAGAACTTTATCAGTTATTAATTTAGCAGCACAGTAATACATCCTGTTTACTTATGTTATATCGCATGGATCTCTATGGACAGTCCTAATTACTGCATTCATTTGTTTTATCAGACTTATGACATTTTGTTTTTTTTTGACCTTCTACAGTCTATTAATCTCACTGTTCTTAATATATCTATCCTTGTCTATTAAATCAAGCAACTCTTCTCTTAGCTCATTTTCTTCCAAACTGAGGGCACATCTCTTGTTTTCCATTTCCTGTGGGCATTCTATAGAAAGGTCTATAGCATCTTCCTGTGGCACTTTCTCTTCAGTTTCATCCTGTTCCATCCATTGCTCTGTTGTAAGGGAACTCACTGGCCTGTCACTCTTCAACATTGACTGCATCAGAGTTTCTACACTTTCCTGTTCCTTTCCTTGCTGTGCAGCTTTAAGTGAATGTTTACACTGGTTTCCTGTGGAAGGGTCAAAAATATCTTGATATGGCACCTGATCAATTGCTTCCACTGGTTTCCCCTTAATTTGGATATCCATTGCTCTATCCTGTTGTGGTACTTTCTGCATTCCATTTTCCACACTGAATCCTTCAGTTTGCAGGTACTCCATAACTTCAGTTTGTATTTCTTTAACTTCTCCATTACTAATCTTCTTTTCTACTTTTCTTCTCTGTCTTCTTATTTTTTGTATTGTAAAGTCTTCCATGTTCATAGGTTCATATGTTGGTACTAGGCTGTCGGCCCTAGGGCCTATACAAGCCTAGCCATAACAATTCCTTGGCTATTTCTTCCCTGGACCCCTGTCTATCAGGGAGACTGACATGATCCCCGGGATGAATTTCCTATCTCCCATCCGATCAAGGTTCCTTTTGAAGAGGGCCAAAGAGGTGCTCTGCTTGACATGTATGGGGAGTCTATTCCAGAGTCTGTAGGAGTCTCTGGGTCAGGAACCTATCCCTCCAGCATATTTTGTTCATTGTGATGACAAGGTTTAGATCCCTGGATCATGTGGCTCTGAGGTATTTTTTAAGTGTAGTATGTCCAGCAGCTCTGGGTTTGACATGGCCTTGCTTGTTAAGCAGCGATCACCTGAGTAGACGATATGCCACAGAGTACAGCTGGAGTTTTTTTAGATGGTCAGCATAGGGCATTTGCTTTACGCCTGTGATTCTTTTAGTGAGGTATTTATGCGGTCTTTCCAGTAGTTGCAGATGTTTTGAGAGGTACATGCCAAATGGGGTGTTGTATTCTATAATGGGTCTAATGAGGGATGAGCACAGTGAGACAATGACCTCCTTTTTTCCTGGATGAAAAGCCCTTAGAGATGAGGTGTGCCACATAGAAGGATTTCCTGACTGCTGTGGTGATGTGATTATCAAGGGTGAGACCACTGCCCATCTGTGTCCCTAAGTCTCTTATCACTCCTTCGGTGTTTAGTGTACTGCCACCTATATGGTAATTCATTGGTACATGATTTGTCCTAAAGGGGATAACTATACATTTCTGTGCATTGAGCCCGTGGCTCTGGCACCAAGCATCTGTTTCTTTAAGGCCCTTTTGTAGAATATTCACATCATTTGGGGATTCAATAATGACTAACTTTGTTAGCCAGAGTCCCTAAGTGTTGGCCTGTACTTCAGAGAAGTAGATGCCAAACAAGTGTGGTCCCAGGACTGAACCTTGAGGTACTACACTTGTCACTTGTCTGGAGCTGGATTTGGGGTCGGCTACTTTTACAGTGTTGATTCTGTCAGTAAGCCAGTTGGCAACCCATCAAGTAACGTAGGGATTAATGCCCAGCTTAGTAAGTTTAGCTATGATTCCAGAGTGGGGGATGGTGTTAAAGGCCTTGGCAAGGTCCAGATAGGCTGTGTGGTCTGCCTTGCCCTTGTCAACAGCTCTGGAGACTGATTCGAAGAAGCCAATCAGGTTCAGGAAACAAGATCGGCCCTTCATGAACCCAAACTGGGTGGGGTCCAGTGTTTGAAGGTTGCCAATGTCTTTGTTTATAAGTTAAATGATAATATGTTCCATAGCCTTGCAGATCAGGCTCATCAGACTGATGAGGTGGTAGTTCCCAGGATCCAAGGTGGATCCACCCTTGTGGAGTGGGATAACTGTAGCTGTGTGCCACTTAATGGGCACAAAGCCTGAGGTGAGGCTATGATTAAACATGACACTTAGGTGAGGTGCCAGTTCATTTTGTAGTTCATGTAGTACACAACCTGACATGTCGTCTGGTCCCATGGATGCTGTATTCTTAGCTTTGCAGAATGTGTCTTTTACCTGTGTGGCCGTTATTGCCAGAATTTGGCAATCTTTCAGTATTGAGATGGGCCTTTTAGGGGGTGAGAGGGGGGTGAAGTTGTCACTGAATCGATCTGCCAGGATATTGGAAATATCCTTGGGATCAGTATATTTAATGCCATTCTGCTGTAGCTCAGAGCAGATCTGAGCATCGCCATTTAGATTTTTGACTTAGCTATAGAATGCCTTGTGGTCGTCTTTGGAATCTTTGGCAATTTTATTTTTGTAACTAGCTCTGGAGGATTTTATGAAGGACCTCAGCTTCTTACTGAGGCTGGTAAGGGAGTATTTTGCATCTTGGGATTTTTCCTCTTTACTGCAATTGTTTCTTCCTTTTGTTGTAAAGTTTGTTTATGGCAGGGGACCATCAGATTGGCTTCCTGTTTTGGAGGAGAGTGTCCTGGTTCTATTTGGGATGGCACAATTCATGCATGAGTGGATGTGCTTGTACAGTGCCTTAGTGTAGGATTCAGCAGTCAAACTTTCAGTTCCTGTCTGCATGGGTGTCATGAAGTTTGTCACTTCTGACTTGAGTAGCATAAAGTTTCCTTTGGAGAAGTTTTTTTTTATGGAGGTTTCCTTACTGGGGGGTGGGGGAGGGATGTGGATGTCAAGGGTGATTAGCTTATGGTCAGACCTGACCAATGAGGGGGTGACCATAGGTGTGGAGCATCGATTTCCCATGTTGGCAATGACCAGGTCTAGGATATTGGAGCCCCTGGTGGGACTATGGATTAGTTGATCCAGGGCATTGGAATTTATGAATTCCAAGAACTGTTGGGCAAAGGTGTTGGTACAGGAGTAGTTTTCCCAGTTAATGGCAAGGCAGTTGAAATCACCCAGTATTAGGGTGTTTGGTTGTATCTTAATATTTTCCAGTATGTTTAGAAAGGTGTAGTGAGAATCTTGGGGCATAGTGGGGGATCTGTAGTAAACTACAATTTGGACTGCAGTCTTACCTACTGTTAGTTGCACCTGCAGAATTTCAGATGCATTGTGTTGGGCAACTAGCCTGGTGGTGTGAATATTCTTGGTGAATATGGACACTTCTCCACCTTTAGTGTTTTAGTCCTGGTTTGGTGGCCCAAAAGTGCGGTAAGAGTTGTAGCCTGGTATTGCAGGGGTGCTCTCTGGAGCCTCGAACCAGGTCTCAATTAAAGCACAGATATTGATGTTCTCCCTTTTTAGGAGTGCCTCGAGAGAGTGCATTTTGAGGTTTACACTTCTAGAATTAAGTAGCATTACCTTCAGATTTTGCATGCTTGTACCTGTTATGGTGGTGGTTTTGTCCTTTGAACTTTGCCTAAAAAAGGCACTATAGGGGTGGCATGAGCCTTAGCCAGTGCAGACCATCTCTGGCAAAGCATGTCCAGATTCATTTGCCTGTGTTTCTCTTCAAATATCTTTGGTGCTGCTCTTTTTGTATTGGTTAGTTTTGCTACCTCCTTTGCATAAATATTACACCATATTAAATCTCTTTTTCTTTCCCATGTCCATATTTCTTCTTCAGATGTCTCCTGATCTTCCTGTTTCCCCTTACTTTGGGGACTCACTCCATAATGCTATGATGTAACCCCTGAGCAGAGAAGTTTTCCGGATTATGCTGAATGCTCCACATTCAACCCCGAACTAGTGAACTGTTCCGCATTGAACAGCTTTGGCTCCGCACGAGTTTTGTTATCGCACCAAAGATAAACCAATGGGCTGGCTTGTGTTTTAAAATGATGTAGGTTGCTTTACTGTAGAGTGTTTGCTGAAATATTGTAACTAGCTATATATATATATATATATATATATATATATATATATATATATATGTGCATAGCTATAGATATATATAATTTAAATGTGTGTGTGTACATTTAACTGTCAGAAAACTGTGGTAGGGATTTGAGAGGCAATGGAGAATCAGTTTCCATGAATCACTTTGAAAGCAAGACTTCATAACCAAGGCTAACTTACTGTATCTTATTGGACAAAATGGATCATAGATCCACAGCCAGACTTTGGGTTTGCTGATGCGAAGATAACAAAAGCACACTTTCCAATCATCGAGCAGTATTTTTTTCCTGTTGTAATTTCCATTTTGTTGAAATGCCATGCTGCACCAACATGGAGTTGTTCAGCTTAACTATTCAAATTAAAGCATTCATGAAGTGTGTGTGTGTGTGTGTGTGTGTGTGTGTGTGTGTGTGTGTGTGTGTGTGTGTGTGTATATTATATATATAATTTACTTAAATTTGTTAAATTCAATTACGGGAATAGTGCACAGATGACTGTAGATCTCTTTTCAAGTAAGCTCTAATTAAATGTAGCAAAGTTATTTGCCAGTTACAATATTTGCACGCTCAGTACAAAAATGGAAAACATTGAATCAAGCATTCACCAAGGATGAGAAAACAGAGAACATCGACAAGCTTATTATGTATAAACAAGACTCTGACAGTAAGAGCACGCTTACCTTAAGAGTGATTGGACGGTAAACGCACATTGAAGAGATATCTGAATAATGCATGAAGTTTTGCATGCTAATTTTTAACATCTAATAGATTAGGCCAACCAGATTGATTCAGTGTATTTGTTTGGGATAACTGAGGTTCGCTGCTCTATTGGTCCTTTAAAGGGCCACTCGCCCAAATGTCAGTACATCCACAGAGAAATGAGAACAGAAGTGTGACAGATGCAGTGGTGGCTAAAGGTTTCCTTTCTTGCTGGGGCACAATGACTAACTGGTGGAATATTGTAGGACATCTGAAGACCAGTAAATAAAAAAATAAAGTATAGAATGCATGGTAACAATTCCCTTACAATCCACTGTTAAACATGAAAGACTATTTCTGTATATTTCCACACGAAAAAAGGTTAAAAATCCCACATTCTTACATTTACATATTTTACATACCTGGTAACATGCACAACCTTGAGTATACTGACATTTATCAACTTGTTTGACAAAAAGTCAACCCAGCTGTGAAGTAGCAAACCCCACATAAACATCACCCACATAGCCAAGCATTGCTACCTACTGATGAGGGGCCTGTATACATCATATTAGATAATAACTGGGTGTCCATTTGAAACCATATTATCACCATTCGAGACATGGATGCCAAAAAATTCACCCCAAGACCAAAGCTTGAGAGGTGAATCTGGCATCTATGTCAAGAACACATAATTTAAAGGATTATGACTGGGTCACCAATGCTAATCAACGTAATATGTGTTTGAGACATGAATACAAAGAAATTCACATAGTGAGTAAAGCTTGAGAGGTGAATCTTGGCATCCATATCGAGAACACATAATATTGGTTTAGCATCGGAGACCCAATCAAAATTCTTTAGACTGCGGAATCACCTTTTTCCAGAGTAACAAAGACTTCTACCAACACAATGTAAACTTTAAATGGCAAAATATAATGCAAGACTGCAAAAGATGGAACAACCTAAAACTACCATTCTTGGCCAAAGTATCAATAATCAAAATGAACATTTTACCTAGATTAATGTATATATTCATGACATCACAGACAACAATACATAATAAATTCTTCAAACAAATTCATACATTCCTAGCAAAATTTATATGGGAACCCAAAAAAAAACCAGAATCTCCTATCCAAAATTAACACTCCCCAAAAGCAAAGGTGGACTAAATCTACCAGATTTTAAAATGTACTACTCGATCATTAACACTAACAAAATATTGAGAATAGCTGAACATAACCCGTCAATGGAAAATTGGTCTCCTCTCTGGGTGACAATATATTATACATATATTAAAGCTCTAGGTTTCAATCCCAAAGCACTTCCATTCCTGAAGCAAAAAGAAATACAAACTTATAACATTATAGAGCCCTTAAAACATTCTATCAACCTAGCGCAAAAACTCTTTCAATTCTTGAACCTTAGACATGCCATGACAATACTGCAACCCCTTCATAAAAAAAAACAAATTTAAAAATAAACAATAAGATGCTGGACTTAGTCCCTTTTCCCAGACTAAAAGATAAAACAATCCAAGATATCTATCCCTACCTTAACTGTTCAATACAAGAAATGAGGACCAACTTAAACCTCCCTAAATCACACATAATAATCCTAAGACAAATCAAAGAACTGTGTTCCAGTTATCTCCAAAATATTACTATGACCAATAGTGACATAGAAACCTGTAGCAGGCTTTCGAAAACTATTATCACAACAAAGAAAACTATTACCAATTCATATAAAATAAATGAAATCAAATACCAGAAGGACCTCCTCTTCTCTAACTACTGGAGAAAAATTAAACCATCCATAGATGATCAGCAAATAAGCCAGGCAATCAATCTAACACTGAAGATTCTACCCCTCAAAAAGTTAGCATACACTCAGCTCATGATCAATAATAATGCTTATTTTACACCTGCAATCCTACACAAATTTATCACATCAAAATCACCTTTCTGCCCACACTGTAAGGACCAGATAGCTGACTTAATCCATGTATTTTGGAGCTGTAAATGTGTCTATAAACTCTGGAACTCTCTCAAGGTACAATTACAAAAAACAGGTTATCAAACATCAACATTAACTTGGGAATTCACTGTTACACATTCTCCCACCCAACATCCCAAGAAAACAAACAAATACACTTTTAACAATTTTCCTACTAATGAAACTGTATATAGCTTTTAAATGGCTAGATACGATAAATACCTCTTGGGAGGGTTTTAAACAAGTAGCTATACAACACCTTTTAGCTCATAAATTAGTAATAGATAAAAGAAACAAAAACATGAAATCCAGAGAAATTTAGGAACAAACCTTTAACATCATATTAGCATAATTCATCACAGCAACTTAGAAATACACTATAATGGAACCAAAGAACACATACAAGTTCAGATATTAAATAATAACTTGGATATTACAAATGTATATAACTGTGGAATTAACAATGAAACCATCTATGTACATAGTGTAAATAGATATGTTGTATGACCTATATCCTGTGGTATTTGACATCAATGTATAACATATGTATATGTGTGTATGTATATGTATGTATATATGTGTAGATATATATATATATATATATATATATATATATATATATATATATATATATATATGCACACGGTCATGTTGTAAGATGGTTTTTATTTGTGACATTTATTAATATAAAAATAAAAATTATTGAAAAAAAAAATTCTTTAGACTGCATGGAGCTATTGGAAATGTTGCATTTTCGCGCAGTGTGTAAATAGGGTGCTCCACATTTTGCCTGTCACACATTGTCAGGGTCTCTGTTTCACATTGACCTCTTAAGAGGTTGAGACCTATGTGTAACCCATGCTAGACTTTCTACACCAAATCCTTCACTTTGCAGGCACTCCATAATTTCAGTTTCTATTTTTTTTTTAACTTCTTCCTTACTAATCTTCTTTTCTACATTCCATCTTTGTGATACCACTTTTTTGTTGTGATATTTTCCATATCCAGATGTCTTTGCCTGTATTTCTCTTCGAATATCTTTGGGGTTGCCTTCTTTATATTGATTAATTTAGCTTTCGCCTTTGCACAAATATTGCACCATATCAAATCTCTCCTTCTTTCCCATGTCCATATATTTTTTTATACTTTTCAAATATCTCTAGGTTTTGCTGTTTATATTTTCACACTTCCTCAGGTGCTTCTTTTTCCGAACAGATCAAAGTTTATTGATCTATATACTGTTTTTAATAAACCTGTTGTATTAATGAACGCAAATATTCATTTGAAGCTTCTGACGTTTTTCTTACAGAAGTATTTTTCTTTCTTTTACAACAATGTGGAATCCTAAATGTGCAAAGTTTTCCTCACATAAAGGTGCTTAAAGATACTGTGTATCAGAATACGGAGTAGAGGAAGAGCATCGTACACACAATTAACTTGTGATTTCCCTTGCAGCATTGTTATCATTTACTACTGGGATTTCACCAAGTACAGCTAACTGTTTTGTGTTTATGATCCACTTTAAGAGGTTGTGCATGTGTAGCTAATAGAGGTGTTAGACTTTTCAGATGGCCCCTGGCAAACTCCACAGCAGTGGAGCCCAATGGAAATTGTATGGGCAGTTGGAGTTTGAATTTTCACTAGTTATTGATAATGCTGCCATCAAGCAGATATTTACACAACTGCTGTCTTTACAAACACTTTTAACAGAATGGATGTGATGCTACTGTATTAGTGCTTTGTTTTTGTGGGGGGTTCCTTATCTTGTGTGTAGTCCGAAATGAGCATTGTGTGTTGAATTGTTTTGTGCTGAGGATGGGTGCACTGACTTGGTTTGAGAAGAACACTTTCTGTGTGTACTACAAATGTTTCTTTTTTCATGTTATGTCTGTTCCACAAAAGCCACCATTCAGGGATGCAGATGATATCATCACTGAAACTTATGCTGCCATACATCCTTCTTGCTAGACAGATGCAGAGGTGATATGTCGTCCAGAAAAAGTATATGGTAGCAGGTGGTCATTGACATAACCACAGGGGCAGACATGCCATAAATCAGGTGTGGCACTCTGCCACTGCTATGATTATAGCCTCATGCATGAGTGTAGCTACGGTAGCAACAGAATAGATGTGTACAGGTGGGGTCCTGCTATGGAACCACCTCTCACTTAAAATGAGCATTTCCTGTCCAGTGTCAGAGATTGAGACAGCTCAGTAGGGGGATCATACAGATTCCTTGATGTTGGTGCTGATATAGACAACAGGCCAAGCAAGTCACAAGAAAAAATCTCAGGTATGCTATATACATATCTATATATATCTATCTTTTCTCTATATATGGTTTACTATAAAAATTATGAACTCACCTTGCTGTCATTCATAAGGTCGAGGGTAAAGGCACAAATAGGAAAAAAGTACAGTTTTGTACCTACCATAAATGTAGATGTTCGAGTGCTCATACAGCTGCAGTCATAACAGATGGGTTATCCTGCCGTCAGGCGGGTCCTCGGTCGGCCGAATTCTAAAGTCTAGGTCCGGCGTCGGTTGTCTTCGCTTCTTCCCTGATGTCAGTGTGGCAGGGGTACAAAAGAGGCAGCTGACGCCATTTTCTTCAGTTTTTCTTGCCCCAGATGTCAGGTGCCCCCAGAAGGAAGGCAAACATAATGTTATGCAAAAATGCAATGTTGAAAAATCAAAAACAGTAGTTGCAAGCAAATACACCATAAAAGAATACCCCAAAAAGATTGTATGAAAAGTGTTTGTCATAAGGCCTGTCCCAAGAGGGGATGGAGGGAGGGCAACCTGGACTGCAGCTGTATGAGCACTCGAACATCTACATTTATGGTAGGTACAAAACTGTACTATGTTCATCGTGCATACAGCTGCAGTCATAACAGATGGGTAGAATCCCAAAGCTAAGTAAGGGTGGTAGGCACTAAGTGGAACTAGGAGGGGCTAGGATGCCCTGCAGGACTGCTGTGGCAAAGCCTGCTCTAGATATTGAGTATAGTGGGAGGTGATAGTGCTTGGAGAAAGTGTGCACTGAACTCCAAGTGGCTGCTTCCAAAATGTCCTTGGTAGGGACCCCCCTGAGGAAGGCTGCAGAGGTAGCTGTGGCTCTGCTGGAGTGGGATCTGATGCATGCAGGCACAGTTTTTCCATGAAATGAGTAACAAAAGCGTATACAGTGGGCTATCCATTTTGAAATTGTCTGTTTGGAAATAGCCTTTCCTTGAGCACCTGCAGCATAGGACACAAAGAGTTGCTCAGATTTCCTGAATGGCTTTGTCCTGTCCAAGTAGTAACGAAGTTGTCTGTGAATGTCCAAGGAATGTAGTAGTCTTTCCCCTTTGTTTTGTGGATTAGGATAAAAGGTAGGTAAGTGGATAATCTGATTCAAAGCTACACTGGATACTACCTTTGGCATAAAGGTAGGGTTGGTTCGTAAGGAAACTCTGTCCTGATGGAAAATGATGAATGGTTGCACAGCCATGAGGGCCTGTAGCTCGGAAGCCCTGCAAGCTGAGGTGATAGCCAGAAGAAAGGCTGTTTTCCATGACAAGTACTGTAACTCTGATGAAGAAGCTGGCTCGAAGGGAGGAAGGGTCAGCTTTTCCAATACGAAGTTGAGGTCCCAAGCAGGGACTGGTGGTTTCCTTGGGGGTTTTATATTCTTTGCCCCTCTGAAGAACTGCCTTAAGAGAGGATGAGAGAATAAAGGAGGGTCTGTGTTGTATTGTGCAGAAATGGCTGATGCGTGGATCTTGATGGAGGAGAAGGAAAGTCCATTGTTTAACATCTCGGCTAGGTACTGTAAAATTTGAGGTATGTTTATTACCCAAGGATTCTGTCCCTTTTCTTGATTCCAGGCACAAAATCGTTTCCATTTGGCGGAGTAGGCCTTTCTAGTAGAAGGTCTTCTGGCCTCCAAGATGACATCCTGCACCTCCTTGGAGAGGAGAAACTGTTGGGAAATCAAGGAATTCTCCATGCAGCTAGATTTAGAGTTTTGAGATGGCTGTGAAGAGTTTTGTAGTTGTGCTGGGACAACAGAAGAGGGACTAGAGGCAGGATCCATGGTGGGGAATGTGTCAGGCTCTTCAGGAGCGGATATCAGTGTTGTTTAGGCCAGTCTGGAGCAATGAGAATCATTTTCGGCCTCTCTGCTCTGGCTTTTAATAGAACTTTTGGCAGCAGAGGAAGAGGCGGGAAGGCATAGACTGTCAATGTTGCCCAATTGAAGGAAAGTGTGTCCACTTTCCAGGCCTGTGGATGATAGGTCCTTGATCAAAATGTTTTCAACTGGCAATATCTGTGGGTAGCAAAGAGATCTATGTCTGGCTGTCCCCATGCCTGAGTTATCTTTGTGAAAACTTGAGGATGCAACTTCCATTCGTGTGGATCTGTCATATTTCTGCTTAGGTTGCTGTCAGTATGTTTTCCCTCCCTGGAAGGAATTGCGCCTGTAGTTGAATTTGCAATTCCAGTGCTGTTCCATAGGGTCATGGCTTACCTGCACAGGGGGTATGAATGAGTTCCTCCCTGTTTGTTTATGTACCACATCACTGTGGTGTTGTCTGTCCTTATCAATAGCTGGCCTGGATGCAGTAGGTCTTTGAAGGTCATAATAGCCTTTTGCACGGCTAGCATTTCCTTTTGGTTGATGTGAAGGTGCTTCTCTTTTCGGGTCCATTTTCCCTGAATACACTGATCTGTCATGTGTGCTCCCCAGGCGTAGTCTGAGGCATCTGTTGTGATGATTTGAGTTGCTTGAGGTACACAGAAAGGAAGACCTGTGTTTCTTTGGCAAGCTTGAGCCCACCACATAAATTCCTTTTGAAGGCATGGAATGAGTGGTATAATTGCTTTCAAGCTGTGGCTGTGTTGAGACCATAAGTTTTTTAGGTACCATTGAAGTTTCCTCATATGCAGCTTTGCACATGGGATTAGTAGGATGCAAGATGCCATGAATCCCAGAGCCTGCAGGATTTTCCTTGCAGTTAGCCTGGTGTAAGTTGCCATTTTTCTGAAGTATTGAGACAGTTGCCCTTGCTTGTCTGGCGTGAGCTAGGCCATCTGGGTGGTTGTATCCAAGCTGGCACCCAGGAAAATTATTTGTTGAGAGGGTATTAGTTTTGATTTCTTTTTGTTGACTGTGTATCCCAGGAAGTTCAATAGTTTTATTACAAACGCCAGGTGCTGCAGTAATATGTCCTTGCTGTCTGCTTGGATCAGGCAGTCATCCAGATATGGGTAGATTTGTATCTCTTGTAGTCTGCAGAAGGCGATTACTGATGCCAGGCATTTCGTAAACACTCTGGGCGCAGTAGATAAACCAAAGGGCAATGCAGAGAATTGGTAATGGGTTGAACCTGCAAGAAGTCTGAGGTATCTTCTGCAATCTTGTCTGATAGGGACATGCAGGTATGCCTCCTTGAGGTCCAATGTTACCAGCCAAGACTCCTTGCCCAGCATGGGAAGAAGCTGCTGTAATGTGAGCATTTTGAATTTTGGCACCTGTAGGTATGTGTTTAGGATGAATAGGTCTAAGATAGGACTCCAATCTTTGTCTTTCCTTGGTACCAGGAATAGTCTAGAATAAAACCCTTGACCTTGTTCTTTTGCAGGTACCTCTTGAATTGCTTTCATGTCCATGAGAGCTGAAATTTGTTTTTGAGCCTCTGCCCTTTGATTTTGTGGCAGGTTTGGCATGCCTCTCATTTTTGGAAGGGTGTGAAAGTGGAACCTGTAGCCTCTGTCTATAATGTCCAGAATCCATTTGTCTCTTGTAACAATATGCCAATTTTTTGAGAATAATGTCAGTTTTCCACCCAAAGGTGCTGCCATTAAAGCTTTGCTTGGCAGGTGTAGGGGGGAGTCATTGTGTCTGTTTTCTAAAAGACTGTGATCTGTCGTCTCCACCTCTTGGGGTTGGTGCTTGCCACTGTCTGGCTCTGAAAGATCCTTGGGGTTGCCCTCTGCCCCTTGGACGCCTGTATCTGCCCCTTTGAGGTCTGTCCGTGGCTGGAAAGGACCAAGTTTTTGAAGGCCAGTTTCTGCTGAAATGTGGAGGCTGTACCTGCAGGAAATCTTTCACTGTTTGCATTGATTTTGCTTTTTCCTCCATTTTCTTTAGCACCTCCTCAGCTTTACCACCAAACAATACATCTTTTTGAAGAGGTGCATCTAATAATTTAGCTTTGACATGATCTGGTAAGGATTGCTCTTTGAGCCAAGCATGCCTACGTATAACAGACCCCGTAACAGCAGCTCTACATGAGGCCTCTAAAGCATCAAAACCACACTGCAAGGTATGTTTACCCACTTGCTCTGCACCATGCAACAAATCCTGCAACTCTTTTAAATCTGATTGTTCTGGTTGTGTCATCTTGCTTTTCAGCTGAGATATCAAAAACTGTTGATACTTTAACATATGGAACTGACAGTTTAATGCCCTCATGGTTAAAGTGGCCGAGGTGTACACATTTTCCCCCACCTTTCTAAAGCTCTGGAATCTCTCTCTGAAGGTAATGGGTTTTTAGCAGTAGAGGCCTTAATTCCCTTGGGACCCTGTGAAATAGTTTCTGGGTCAGCAGTATGGTTTTTATATAGGAACTGGTGAGAATCAGAAACCCGGTAATACCCGTCTGGTTTTAAAGGAGCTGGAGGCAAAGAATCAGGATTAAGGCTGGCTTCTGTGTACACATCATCCAATATATCTAAAACAGGTGGGATAGCCAGAGGCCTGTGCTGGGGGAGCAGAAGACATTCCCTGAGCCTTTTCTTGGAATCTGAGTAATCTTGGCCTTCCCAGTGAAAGTGTTCCCTCAATGTATGCAGGGTTTCCCCAAAAGAGAAGTCCTCAGGGTGGGGGGAGACCGAGGTAATAGACTCCTCTGCATCAGAATCTTCGAATGGAAAATAGGCATAATCCTGGTCCTCAGATAGTTCTGAGGTAATAAATAGAAGCTTGATCTGAGGAAGGGTAGTCTTCCTCTAATCTGGGCCTTTTGTCAGAGGGGGGTTGAGAACCCCTGATAAGAGTAATCAAATCCTCAGCCATTTTAAGCATCTGTTTTTTAGGCATGGTGCCTTGAGAGGGGGGTCTGAGGAACCTGTTTTTTGGTTTTCATGGCTGTTTTAGATTTAGTGAAGGCTTTAATAGAGAAGGAGGAAGGCCTGAAGACCCCTTGAGAAATGGCAGGCCTGTCTAAATTCTGAGTTTCCCCGCCAGGAGTGGCGTCGGTATCTGTAGTAGGAATGGGGGCCGAGGAGCCTGCGACCTCGGGTACTGAAGACACTGGTAATTCATTGTCATCGGTACTCAGGGGCTGCGTCGGTGCTTCGCTGAGTACCGGAGAACCGGTAGTTGGCCTTAGAGTGGTTTCAGTAGGTGGTGCGGACCTCGTATGTCGGTCCTTATCCTTGCGTTTTTTGCTCAAAACTGGAGTCGGAGTATCCGACGACATAATATAATTAAATTTTTGCCAAAAAAGTGAAGGGCGAACTCCGCCCGACTCTTAATAGTGCGTTTGTTGAATCTAGCACAAAAATGGCAGGCCGAGACGTTGTGGTCTGGGCCTAAGCAAGGTATACAGAAAGAGTGGAAATCCTTATGCGGTATTTGCTTCCCACATGAAATGCAATTATTAACTTTGCTTTCAAGAAGACTTCGGCTGAATCAAGAGCTGGCCGACCGGCACTTGCGAACTGCTTCTGCTTCGGGCACCGAGCGGCAAGAAAGACTGAAGAAAATGGCGTTGGCTGCCTCTTTTGTACCCCTGCCGCACTGACGTCAGGGAAGAAGTGACCACAACCGACGCCAGACCTAGACTTTGGAATTCGGCCAACCGAGGACCCGCCTGATGGCAGGATAACCCATCTGTTGTGACTGCAGCTGTATGCACAATGAACATCTGAAAAAGAAAATCCTGTCAACTCCGAAACATGTAGCTTGCACCCGTGGTTATGAGAGTCGGTGTTTTGAATTGTATTGCGCTACAGTGGGGATCTGGAAAATTACCCTTTTTCTCACTGTAGTGCAATCTCAGAGTTAGAATATATAATTAGCAGGGGGCTTACCCCCTGCAAAACAGTATAAATGTCTATGCCTGAATAATGGTGATTTTTTTTACAGATGGTGAGCAGCCCTGTAACTGTTGAATGTCGATTCTTCCCTTCTGAATGAATCGACATTCTGAGCAGTTATCCTGCTGGTTTCCATTGTTACAGTTTGGGGCTGTGACCTTTCATGGTTCGGCTTTCATAATTTTGATAGTAAACCTACTCTGTGTGTGTGTGTGTGTGTGTGTGTGTGTGTGTGTGTGTATATATATATATATATATGCATGTGTGTGTATATATAAATATATATATATATATATATATATATATATATAAATATATATATATATATATGCACAGATGGTTAGATAGATAAGGCATGTAATGCCATTCTAGACATGTTTATGTGTTACTACTTCTACATCTGAAAAAAATCGGTACGTGTCTTACAAGATAGAACAGTCTGATAGAGATTATGTTGAGGTGGGGGGGGTCAGTCTAATTGATCCTGAAATATTTCTTAAGGGGAAGATAGGAACATCATTACTCTCTTGTCCTTGTGTCATTTGCACTGTGGTGCTTATTCGTCTTCTCTCCACTGCCTTCCCCTTTTTCAGGGACATCAGAATAACCATATGAAAGACCACCTGCACATGGTAAGCACAAACTTTCATTAATTAGTGGCAATGTAGAATGTTACCACATGATGTCAGAGTATCGGTAGCCTCTGATGGTGGTGGTTATGATATAGAGGCACAAATGGGGGAAGCAGAGTTTCAGGCTGTCATTGAGGTTGTAGCTCACACATCCACCCTTATTTTGGACACAGTCAGCATGCCTATGCATAGCCATTCCACTCAGGCCTTAGATATAGGGCAGTCTGAGGGTGACAAGGTTGATTGGGGTAATAGGGTTGCTCTAGTTGCAGACATAGTTGAGTCTGCCTGTAGCCATCTTGAGGACACAGCACGACACAAGAGAGTTGCTAAAGGTGTTTGGAGAAGGCCTGTTTTACAAGGGCCTTGGAAGTGATTGTGCAAGTTCTAAACCTGGTACATTCTGACAGTTGCAGTGCATAACCTCAATCACCCAGGAAATGGTTTTGTGGAGCATTACACCTATCAAATCTTATGCAAAGCTGCAAGATTTTGATTTATTTGACATTTGTTTACCAGGATTGTCCAACAGGACAGCTGGTGTCCGTTTCCAGCTGAGGCCCAAAGAGAAAAGCTCAGTAGTTACAGCATTTAGTGTAAACAAGTTACAGAAGAATTGTTAACATTGTAATACAAGGCATGGCAATTTTGCAAGGAGTAACAGATGTTGCAAGGAGAAATAGAACACATGAGAAACATGACTAGTAGCTAAGTAGAGCACAAGGCAACAATAGAAGAATATGAGTAAGCTATTTATATATTTGCATATTTACAAACAGTATTCATGAGAATTTAAAAGTAGTGACCATGTTGAGCATGTCACAAAGGATAAGTGGCTTAAGGAAGCAGTACTGCTGCTGTATAGTGAGGGTCTAAGGCGGGCATTGCAGTTACATAGTCAGTTGGTGAGAAGGTGTGATTTCAATCGTTTCTTGAAAGTGGAAGTATTATCTTGTAAGGGAGACTATTCCATGTGTTAGCAACTTAATTAAGGAAGAGGGATTCACTGGAGCTACTTTTGCATGGGATTTTTTCAATCAGGGCTTTATTGGTGGAGCATAGTTGCCTATTTGTTCTTGATTCAGAGGTAAGGTACTTTTTGCAGTGGTATAGGGTCCCTAGCTTTTTGTGGACTTTGGTAATAGTCAGGGGTATATATTTGTTACATTTTAATTGTTGTTCAATTGTAATCACTAAAAGCTTGGCCTCTGGGACTGGAGAGATGGAGGTTCTGTTTGCAGAAAATATGGTGAAGGTGGTTGGTTCGGTATTCTGTGTTGGATGAAATAGTATGACTTGGAGTATTTTGGGGTTTGGTATCAGTTGTGAATTGTTTATCCAATTTTATATGTCAGTGAAGGATTCCTGGATATTTTGCTGGAGATTTGTTGCAGAGTAGATTAGGATCATGTCATCAGCGCATTGTATTATTGTGGCTTTTGTAGCCGCTAAGTGAAGTTGAATACGTGCCATATGTGTGAGTCATGGTAACTGCCAGGTGATTGAGTGGAACCCCTTCCTGTTGATGTATGTCCTTCCTTGTTCACCAGGTGGTGCTTTTTTCTATGTGAGTGCAGTCTACAGCCCCCAACACTTCAGGGAAGTGTGCTACAGCATGAAATTCCTGCATTGTTCTTGCTCTCTCCTCTGGTATGTGTGGAAAATAGATGTACTCTCTTGCGTATTCTACCATAGTATTGAGACACTGGTGAAATATTCAGGAGGCTGAGGTCTGTGACACTCCTGGCGTATCCAATGTTGGTCTTTGAACTGTACCAATAGCCAATATCCTTAATGTTACACATACCTTGGTTTCCACTGTTATAGGTTCTCCTCGATTTCCCTTGGGTCTGAGGTGGGGACAGCAGAGGTTGCAGAGCTCATGTAGTGTTTTCCCCATCAATAATTGTAAATAAAATGTGTCTTGTGTATGCTGTTCTACAGAAATTGACCTTCTATGTTTACCATGATGATGATGACTGCCTTCCAATTCATCTACTGATGGTTTTCCGGACTTGCAACAGCTGGATAAGTACTTATAATGAGCTTCTTTGCATTGTATCAGTTTTAAGTATGTTTTATTAATTCTTGTATGACTGAAGTTATTTTTATTGGTTGTTATTTTGCCAGTTTAAGATATTTTTATCAGATTGAGTTAATTTACTTATAATTTTCCCCACTGAGACCACATAGCAAGTGGGCTCTTAATCTGACAAATTCTAGTTAGTAGCACTGTAGTTTGCTATCTGAGTAATGCAACTATTAGAAATCAATTATGTTATTTATCTTGCAAGTAAAGAAACAGCCAGGCCAGTTGAACATGTTTTATTGCTTGGAGATATAAGTGCAGTTGCTGACTTCAGATAGTTGTTTTTTTTTTTAATATCCTTGACACTTGATTAAATTTGATGTTTCTGCCCATGAGGTGGCCATTTGCACAGAGCAACACTGAAACCCATGCAGTTGCTTTTGTTAAACTCTAAAGCCCCTCAATTGCTCTCTTACTTCAGTTACAAAATACAAATTCCAGTGTACATACCCAACAAAACAACCTACTGTTAACTGGTGAAGCATGTGCACTATTTCACAAATTGCAATTAACTTAAGTCCTACTAATAGTTTACTCTGTATACTGATCCAACATTTAAATTAAATTACACTACTTAAGTTACGTTTACACTACCTGTACACTTCTCTATCAAATACTTGAAGCACTCGACATTATGATATGCCAGACAATTTGTTTTCCTTCTATAAGTAACCTCTTAGCACTTGGTATTCTCAGGCCTTATGGTCACGGATATCACACTCTTGCTTAGCACATATTACTCTGTCTGAAAAAGGTGCATAATTTTAAGGGGTCCCTCTCACGTAAGCCTTGCATAATATAAATTATACAATCACACCCTTATCTCCATTCCATTCTTATTAAAATATCATATGCTGAAACTGTTAAAAAAATCTCTACCAAGGGCTTCCAGAACCAGCAAGAACAGGTTACAGCAGAAATTATCTAACTCTTCTCCTGCATGCAGACCTACACCATTAAGTTACAAAAAGCCAGACTGCTCCCAGTCCTGTATTCCTAAACATTGGTAATGCAATTGTTAGGCATACAGATATCCCACAAACAAGGCTAGCGAAGGATAGGGTTACTGTCAGTTGCCCATTCGGTGACAGCAACTCTGTCATTACAAATGTCCTCTTTCCCAGGGCAAATATGACTATGGCATGGAGTTCTTTTTCAGTATGAATTAGCATGGGACAGAATGATTAATAATCCAACTTGCTTTCCAAAGATGACCTCATTGAAGGGCTCCCACATACTGTCAAATCCTCTTGCTTCCACCATAGTTCCTTTTTAAGAGAATGCAGTTAATGAGCATTCCAATGTTGCAAATTCATCAAACTACTGACTTATGCCCTGCTACTGGATATCATCCATGTGTCTAGACAATCATGCTATATTCTTAAAAGTATTCAAATAAATCACTATTAACAAGAACTCTATTATTTTAGGAAACTTTAACCACCCCACAACACACCACTACCAAATGAAAATGCAGCCAGATACCAGAATAACTGGCTTTGCTTTATTTCAATAAAATTGTTAGGAGCAAAGTAGGAATCTAAGGAGATGGTAAGCTGTTAGGTGAAATGGTCTACGGAAAACACTTGCAGCAAGTTTTGATATGGAGATATGATTTCATTTGCATTGTAGAAAACATTAGAACCAGAGACCTAAATGTATTATTTCAATGTCTGACTAAAATTTTAAACCTGTTTTTTGAGTTTATATTGGTGCTGACTTTTTGCTTAGGTCATGGTTGAAAACATCCTTGGACTATATTACCTGCCTGGTAAGTAGAATGAATGAATAATTAAATACATAAATAATATCAAGATATTGCTGTTACCCACAGTAGTAATACTAACAATTTAGTTTTATGAGTAGCAAAAACTTACACTGCCTACACCAAAGCAGCATATAAAAGATCTTTCACCTGCACAACCAGTGCAACACAGCTACTATTACGATACCCCATGTGGAGAAAACAAGGGTGGGTCAGCAACAAAAAATTACTGAAAGTGCTAGAAAATCTGACAAAAACAGAAGCTAATGTTGGAGAGACTACAACAGTAAGCTGCGCCTGCTGTGCATAGGTACCACTACTATTAAATAAGTGACTATCTCTTCTTTATGTCACCAGTTGACATGTTCATGACTTTGATTTTTCGCAATGTCACGTTTCCACTAGATAACATCTTCAAGTGCAATGAACCCAGCTAACTCGGGATTCAATAATACCTACACTAAGTGTATACAGTTCTGAGTTAACAGACAACACAGACATAACTCGCACCTTCTTCCTCCTAATTTTAGTTTTCCTACCAATATTCTCGCAACTTTAAATACAGGCAGGGATTCATAAAGGTTACCACAAAGTGTAGACTGCATGTACACATAGTGTAATTTTTCTGACTGACTAGAAAGCACAACAAGTGTGATGACTGTTCTTGAATACATACCATGTACACTTAGTGTAAGCTTTATTGAATCTGACCCTAATCCTTACATTACAGAGCTAGGACGGATGAGATCACACAAAGGGAAAACTAAAGATCAATTTTAATAAGACATATGGGAAGCAAATCTGGACATAAGAGTAGGAAAACTGGGGGAAAAGACAATGTTCTACTGGAATAAACATATTTAGAAAATAACTGGACTATAACAGCACAGCAATGCAACCAGTAGAATAAAGAAAGGGCAAAAATGGTCCACTATAACCAATAATGTGCTACTAATTAACTTAATAAATTTATAAAAGGAGGATCTTTCAACCATCAGTCAGCAAAAAAATAAATCTTCCCACGATTAACAGAAGACCATTCAGAGAAGGAAAAATGCCCCTGTATTAAGTACCTTTACCTGCTGCTGTGCTTACTATATAATGGGCCTTCACATATGGTCCTAAAATGATCACTGCAGATACTCATTCTGATTGCCTAGGAATGTACTACTCATGTGCAAGTTGGAAGCTTTTTCCTGGGTACCAGAACAGAAACTAATATCCATTTCCCCACGCCCATTGTAAAGTCACAATGGGCCATTAATAGCTAGTAAATGCTTTTAAGTGGCTGTAACACCTCAGGAAAAGTACTTCAAACATCTGTTTCATTTGCTATCTATATAACCAAACAAATATTTTTAGATTATTTCAAAGGCTGTGCATTTCAAAGAACAAATCTATCATTTATACAGTTGCATGCACAACAATATTTTATTACAAAGTTGAATATAAAATCAGCAACGGCCTTCTTCCAGTTTTAATACATGTAGCTAACATGTAAACCAGATAAAATGGATGAATAATAATTTTAGATCTGCTGCAGCGTGGCTTACTATATGGGATTCTGTTTCTACATATGACCTATTACCAGAGAAAACAGTAATAAAAACATATCCCAAGCAATACAGTGCAAATAAAGATTATTGGCTAGCCAACATAAAATAAGATCATTTTATGTCATCTCTTAATAAATAGTGGTTGCGTCCCAATACTGATGGATTTGTAACACACCAGCAAGTCAAATGGCATCAGAAACTCAGTCCAGGGATCTAAGCCTTTTCTGAAACATCAACAGAATGGTTTGGATGGACAGGTATATCTCAAAGAGAATGCATGTGTTCTGGAACAGACTTCCCATCCGCATAAAACAAAGTTCACACCTGTCCATACTCAAGTGCAATTTAGATCTAGGATGAGAAACAGAAAATATACCTCAGGACTGTCTTTAGTACTAATAATGGGCAGAGGCAGCCTGTAAATGATTTACTCTGTGCATGGTTCCACTGAAATTATCAATGGCTTGGTGCTAGTTATTTCCATTGGGAGTAGTATATAATTATTAATCATAGGATGGGGAAGACCAATCTTTAACCAAATGGAATAGGTTAACTCAATACAAAAAAAAGGAAACTGGCTAGGCTTAAAATGAACCACAAGGGCAGCTAGCCTAGTACTTAACAATAAACTGATGAAAATCATCCATGACTGATTAATTACAGACTGGGTGTATGTGATTCTGTTTGGTTGAATCAACATGCTTGATTAATAGTGTTTATTTATGTATTGGCATTTGATTATGGTTTATTTCATTTAACTACAATCATCAGCTATAGTTAATGTTTTATTTTGAATGATGACCTCATCAAAGCAAATGGTAGAATTTGGTCAAAGTTCAGGATCACATTGCTTTGCTAAGTACAATGTTATGAAATAGGAGACACAATATTCACAGATAAGCTTGCCAATGATATAGAGATAAAATCTCAGCTCTTAAGATTTTTTAGAAACCTGAAAAAAGAATATGTATGGTGAACAACAAAACTTTAAAAAGCGGTAATACAAATAGTGTACAACAACATGTACAAAGCTTGAGTTTTCATGGAAATGGAACTATATGCAGATATGCAATTGCAAAGCATCATGGTAATCTAGTCACATCACAGAATTCCAGATTTTGCTTGTTTCATTTTATGATGACACAATATTAAAAGGGGCACTCAAAGATGCCCAGTAAATGTCCATTACAAAAAAAGCAGATTTAAGAAGATTAACATTGCTTAATTTGTAACAGTATGTTAAGTGTACAAGACACTATGGCACAGATAATCCCTCACAAACACCTGAAACTAGCTTTGGCTAGTCATCAGGCATTAGACTTTTCTGATTACTACAGCTGGGGTTTCATATCCGGGAAAGGGCAAGAATCCACCATGGCTAAGAATCTAAGCATAATGTTAAAATAACCACATCGTCATACACCTCAATGTACAGTAAAATCACATCTGAAATATTTAAAACTCTTGAATTCAGTTGATTCTTTATAGTGCTTGCATTGAGAATTCTCATTTCCTGCACTTCATCTCTATTTCTAGCTTTAAGAGCTGTCTGCAATGCAACACATTTACTTCTTTTATAAGCAGAATTGAAACACCTCTGTATGAAATTGTGAAGTAAAGATCATATAAAATGATAAAAATGCTTCTTATATACAACCTATAAGTAGGTATTATAGCTATTAAATTCTCATTTTCTGCTTATAATGACCCATGAAATGATGATATTTTCATAATAAATTAGGACTTATTTGTTAACATAACACTGATGTTCTGTTTATATACAAAGATAAGATGCCCGTGCTTTATGCACTTAAATGAGAAATCATTTTATAATTAATACCAAGAAAACAATGTTAATATACCAAAGACTTAAATAGAAGTGTGATTCTATGGTGATGTCAGAAATGGATTATAAAACTAATGAGATATTTGAACAGTATTTCTTTCCCATAGAAGACAAACTGCATACATGGTATTTAGGATTATGCAATCCAAGGACTTTGATAATGCTTTCTCTGTTTCCAAGTGCTGTACCAAAATACATTCATACTCATATTAATGACACCACAGTGACCAATTTGCTCCTTAGAACACTCCTGTATGTCTTCAATCCACTTCCATGCATATATAGCTGATGTATGTGACACTTACACAAAGAAGCAAGACCCATTCCAGGCAGGTTTCATGTTGAAACACCATGGAGTAAGCTCTTGCCTTATGCAGAAAATTAAAGCCTGGAGCTGAAAGGGAAATTTCCTTAAAACTTAATGCAAATAACTGGGTGACACAGCTAAGTGTGAAAATCTATGGCTATGACATGACGGCTTGTAGGTGGTATGGAGCATCATGAATGACACACGCCATGTACACATGATCCTGCAATATGCTTCTATAAACATGTCTGCAATCAAAATGCACGGCATCCTGTGCAGTTCTTTACTTCAGTAAGAATATTCAGTTAGCACACACAAAGGCAAAAACTGTAAAACAATGGTCATACAATGTTTACCTTACCCTCAGTCACACTTTATTGCCACCGAGGAACACGTGCAAAGAATAAGTGTTAACATGAGCTTCAACCTCATGGCTGTAGGTGGTAGTACACCCAACTAAGAGCAGAATACGAACATATTTGAAAACGTAGGTCACCATCAAAGCATGCCACTGTTTAATGTCACATGCTTAATCATAATAATAAGGTGCGACACCCACAGTAGTGAGATGGCAAATGTATAAAAAATAGTACAGACACTTACTCAACTAACCACAAATGCAGTAATCCAGCATATTTTAGCAAAGTCTCTGACACATGAAACAGCATTCAGCACTTTAATAAGGGACTAGACCTGTACCAGTTATATTTGGCATTTACTTGTGTTACTTCTAAAAGTGCATTTTTGGTTTTGCGTTTCGGTGTATACATGTAAGAGGACTGAAGTCCAAATTTTGTCTAAAGTGGAAAACAAGCTTTCAACAAACCCTGCTTTGGTATCTGTTACTAATCATGGGGATGCGATTCAAAAATTGGAAAGGTCATGTTAATATTGACAATAACATTTTACATAAAAATGTAATACAGAGAAGGCCGACAGCTGGCCAGGGTATCGAGTTTCCCAATAATCTCAGTTTGAGATCACAGTTTGAATTTAGGGAAAATAAGGCTGTCATAAAATTAAATGCAACCAGAGTGAAAATTTTCTGCTCCCCACCTCCCTTCTAACTCAAGGTAATAGTCAATTTGCCCAATAAGCTCATGGCATAAATGTGTAAAGCCAAAACATGTAGACAGAATGTGACTCAGCCATCTACACACATAGGAACAGCTAGGTAGTCTGGTCACAAATGGAGAGTGGCATAATTCACAATGCTGGTGGTTACCTTGTAGACCATGGCACTAAAGCAGTATATATATATATATATATATATATATATATATATATATATATAAAAATCGACATTGATTACTCAGTTCAGCTTAATAGACTTCACTGAATTCAGTTTGTAGAACTGCCCCCCCAATCAAAGCAGACACGAGTGCAGATTGATGGTATAACCAAGTAAGAGAAATCCTGATGTTGGCTATGAATCATTATTCCAACTGCTTTGAATACTGCAATCATACTCCTGCGTGAGTAGCCAATCCTCTTCATTCTGTGAAATAACAATGTTAGCATTACGGACAAGATTCACTTCCGGAAAACTCAGCAGTAAGACAGCCTAATCTGTAACACAATAAATGCTGGCATAAATGTTATCAAATAGTGTTTATTGGGTGCCATTATCAAAGTTTGATAAACACAGATGATTTTTTCCATGTTCAGCTTCATAAACAGGATCACAAAATTGCAAATAAAAAAGTGTGTGTTCCATGAACGCTGTAGTCATTCTAAAGGGTTTGTGAAGGAGGGGGACTAGAAATAAAATTCTTTAGGGGGAACCCTGAGCATCTTGTATTAAAGGTTTGTCAGCACAGCAAGAAGCTGCCTTCAAATGTTTAAAAACCAGCAACATTAATTCAAGGACAAGTTATAAAATATAGTTAAGGAACATAACAGATGGCAAAAGGGACAGCAGAAAAGTAATTCTATCAATATATATATTTAATAAACAGACTTAAAAAAGAGGATTCATAGCACCAAATGCTATTAAGACTAATATGCTGAAGAAAACAAGATAGTTCTACAGTCACGTATCCAGATTTTATTGAAACCTCTCTGGAAGTAGGTTATCTACAAATAACATAAATCTGTACAGGGATGCATGGAAAGCCTTTGACAGAGCTCATTTTTAGTCCAGCTTGTGCTTTGTTTACTATCATGATAAAATAAAAGAGTTACACACAACTTTCCAAGATCAAAACCATTTCTAAATACACTTTCCAGTAATGACAGCAGAACCACTTCTAAGGTCCCAGTGTGCCTAGCTCGGAATAAAGCACATTGAGTGTAACCCACTCCAATGACCAAATCATTTGTGTGCCTCATAAGGCAAATATAGGCTGTCAGTAGTAAATGAATGCTACTTTTCAGAAAGGACAGGCAATTTACCTCAACCATTGTGGTTCCATAAATAAGGCAGTCACCAGAGATAATTACTGAGATTGCAGGTATCTGTTAACACTCAGGGTCTACTCTACATTGGTAAAGCTGGACTATCCTCTTTTTTGATGCAGTAAATATATGCAGTCCAAGAAATGTTAAATGTTTTGCTACAATTCTTACATCCTGAAGGATACCTAGACATTGCGTTTACATCTGGTCCTTCCCCTCTGTTGAATATTCAGCATTATCAGCACAATCCCAGCAGACGCAGTGCAATTGAGTTAAAAAAAATCAGACTCTGTAAGACAAGTCCATATTAAAAAGAGGTTCACATACAGAACCCTCCTAAATGTGAAAGGACCCTTAACATCACCGTGTTTCCATGGGAGAAAGGGCATTCCACAATCATTTTATATAAATGTCTAAATAAATAAATAAATATGCCCAGGAAATCTGGATGTAGGGGATCAATGGATCCTAGAAAGCGAATAAGGGCAGAGAAAGCAAACATTTTAGTATCCCTGCACCCCATTATTTTGATTCTAATTGTGTGAATACCTCAAAGCTGCAGACCCTATCACACTGTGTCCATTTTATTACATTTCACAGACTGCCGTATGACCCAGCTGATTTACTAAAACTGTAAGACTTCATCATCAAAAGGGCCAAGCATGACAGTTATCCTTTGCTACAAAACATGCATCTGGCTTGCATTTTGTAGTCTATATTGCACAAAGGAAATGTTAGCTGTGTGCCTCTTTCCCAAGTCTAGGATCCAGTTCACTTTCCATTTGGGCCAATCTTAACAGATATGTTACACACATTTTCTACTATAATACAATACATGTACATTCTTTAAACTAAGATAACAGCTCTGAGGTCTATAGCACGATTTTTAGTAAATCTTTACCTATAGATATTCAACAAGTTGAACTACAGCTGTACAAAACGTATTTTAAAATCACAAGGCTTTTTTAGATGCAAGGAGTTTTAAACTGTAATTCTATAACCATATAGGTAACTTGCATGCTAAAACAAATAAAAAGGGAAGAAGTGCCTGGAAGTCTTACTGGAGGGAAAGAACCACAGTAAGAATTTTCCCTTTTCAGTGTACAAAAATACGCCTGAAAATATTTTTTTTTTCTTATTCTTAAAAAAGAAGACTGAGGTCGGCTATGTATCAAAAAGTGTTCATACCTTTACGTACTGAGGTTTAGGCTGCCTGATATTCAGTCATGGAGGTATAAGGGAACATGTTACAAAACATTGGCAATTAAAAATCACATTATGAAAAAAAATCATACATTTGATCTCAAAAGTACATTATTCCGTGCCTTGTTGGGTTAAAGTCATACCCAGTTCACTGGATGATATACTAAGTTCCCTGCAGCTTAAAAGAAAAGTCCGATGCATAGAAGAGATCACATAAGTTCTCCCTCCAAGTTTAAACATGGTCCCGCTTTTTTTTTAATTTACAGTCCATTGAAATAAGATCGTATGAAAAGACAAACAATCCAACAATAATAAAAAATCCTGCTCGAGAAGCTGTTGTAATGCCAGCAGACAAGAGACCTGATACGCAGTTTTCAGACTTTTCCACCTACAAGCACCATATGTTTTAAAGGCAGCCTTCCTTCCGTCATCGTTCTTGTTCATATATATTTATATATAATTTTCTATTTATGTACTTTCCGTAAATTCCCAGTCTCGTTGCGCGCCCTTTACTTTCCAGTGAATGCACCCACACAGGGTTGACCAGGACGAGAAACAACCAGGTTTCGCCTAGCAAGTTCTTGCAACAGGAGCGATGCTCGGTCTAAATTATCCTTCAGAAAAAAAATGTCAGTAAGTGAACACCAAGTCGGAAAAGTTGGCCTCCAGCCAGTCGCCGGCGATCATTTCGCTAAGTTCAGGGGTGCAATAATCGGGGAATTCGAAATGGGAGCCCAGGCTACCCTCGCTGACAGAGTCCAGATCCTTGTCTACTAGTGACAATGCCAGATTGCCCGAGCTTCCACCACTGTTGCCCACCTCGGTGCAGGTTTGCGGATTCTGCAAAAAATTCAGGCTGAAGTCGAACAACAAGTCGTCCGCGTCTTCTGCAGAGGAGGAAGAAGAGGAGGAGGAGGATGATGAGGTAGAGACAGACCGAGATGAAACTGCAGAGTATGTTGCACTCTGTTTGGTGATGTTTTTGAAATTGTAATACAGTCTGTTAGCTGTAGCTCCCCTCGCCTCCTCATACATGCTGGCTCCCTCAGTTGACTCGGCTGAGGAGCTGAGTGTAGGACTTGCCGGCACTTTTGCAACAGAGTAGCGCCTTATTTTCTGCAACTGCAACTGGAGTCGCCGCCGTTCCTCCTCTTCTTCGTCTTCGTCCTCCTGCTTGATCCGTTCTTGCAGCTCGTCGTAGTCATCCTCCTCCTCTTCGTCGTCGGTGCACTCTTGCTTTATAACAGCTCGATTCATTTTCATGCTACCGAAAAGTACCTCATCGGTGTAATCGTGTCCAGCCTTACTTGCACTGCAACCTACTCTGATGGCGCTTTTCAGTTTGTTGCACTTTTTACTGGGATTCTTCCCACTTTTTCCGCCGGTGCCAACGCAGCCACCACTGCTGGATTTGTCCGGGCTCAGCTGAGCGCTGCCTTGTTTAAGCGCTGCATCAATCTTAGGTTTTTTCTTAGGTCTGTACTTGTAGTCGGGATAATCGGCCATGTGTTTGAGCCGTAACCGTTCAGCTTCCCTGATGAATGGGATCTTTTCACTGTCCTTGAGCATTTTCCAGCGCTTACCCAGCCTCTTGGATATTTCTGCGTTATGCATATCAGGAGACTGTTCCATGATCTTTCGCCGTTCGATCTTGGACCACACCATGAAGGCATTCATGGGTCGCTTGATGTGCCCAGATGCCGTTTTGCACCAGTCTGGGTCACTCTCATCCAGGGCTAGAGGGCTGCCAGCTACAAACTCACCCTCTTCGGTATCAATGCCACTTTCTGTAGCATTGATCATTTCAGCCTCCATCACACCTGCCTGCAGTACCATTTTATTTCAGTATTGTATATAATTTAATGCGCGTTGTTAGACAGTGGCTGTTTGTTGTACCACATACACCAAAACCCAACAATCGCCAGCAAATACTCATAAGCTCAAAACTCGCTACCGTTGCTTTATGTCTTGCAAACTTGCAGCCTCCTTCTTAACAAGTTAAAGGCGGGGTCATGTGGTAACATCACTGAATATCCCCCAATCAACGCTAAGAAAATCCTTCCCATGTGTGCTAGAATTCCCCGCCCCCAAGGCTCTGCAGACCCTTCGGCCCGTAGACTGCTTGGGGTTGTTCTGCAAAGGAGAAAAAAAAAAAGAGGCGGAGTTTGTTTATTACACCTTGTGTCTAAATATTTTGTAGAGGCAATAGACCAATAGACTGCACTGCAGACAGGGCTGTTTTTATCCAAAATAGTCTGTAAATCTGTGCTTACAGCGAGTTCGGGAATCAGTTGGTACCGTTAGCATTTACTCTTATTAAAATGATTCCAGATGGTGAGGTCATCTTACATGATGAATTGGAAGGTGGAGTGTTAGTCATTTATGAATGAAAGCATACACTAATCACTGCTGAAGGTGGCGCTTTAGCTCTGTTTGTGTAAAAAAAAAACCGTTACTCCATTTATTTGGAGTCACGCTGTGCAAGTGTTTTTTTTCTTTTTAAAGCAGCAGCACTTGATTATGTAGTTTGCCTAATTAATTTTTGCATGTCTGGAAGCTGTTATATTATGACTGAATACGAGTGTGTTATACTCGTTTTGTTTTTCATTACTTCACTTTTTAGTGTTGGCTATAGGCTGTGCAGCTAGAATCCACTTTGTTTCTGTAAAAGTTAAGAGCAAATCATGTCCTAGTATTTCAACTGCTATTGGCCTCTCAAAATATAGTGGCTGCACAGCGATGAAATACAATGACTTCACACGAGTTTAACTGGCGCACGATGCAGGGAATTCAGTAATTTGGCACGTTTGTTCTTGTGTTTTAAGAGGCAGACGGCAAGCCGTCGCCTGCCAGCTGCTTCCGTGAAGGGGGTGGGGGTGACATGGGCAGTGATCGGGCTCGGAACCATTCAGCTGTACCATTTCCAGGCACTACATCGGATCTTGGAAGCTTGCCCTTGCAGAACCGTTGCTATGTTTGCTAGAAGTAAGACTTTTATGTAACACACATATAGTACACGCGTTCTTTTATTTATTTATTTTTTTGGGGGGGGCGGCAATGCTGTAGATCAAAGTTTAACACCAATCTGGTCTGCATGTCTCTCCAAGAGTACTTACTCATTGCCCTGCGATGACGCCAGAAAAGGAGTCTGACAGTAATCTGTTATTCAGGCAAGTCCTTCTTAGGCTAGCTTATATTTGTAAAACGTCAACCTGCCTCAGATTGCAAATGAAGTTAAATAATAACCTTGGCCCATTTTGCTTTTTCAGTGTTTTGACTTCTGAGAGTGCCCACTGATTTCCAAAGAACCGTAAACTAATTCTGCCGTTTCGGTGTTTTTACGTTAGGGACAGATTTGCAGGGAAATACTAACGAATTCAGTCTCCTTTCATTGTTTTAATACAGCTGTAAGAATATTTTCCCGTAGTGTGTGTTTGTTTGTGTGTTGGGGGGGGGGGGGTCTAGTCTGTTGTGGCTCTCCATCCACAACCCCCTTTTCTCAAGTTTGCACGTGGGGTTGGGGTGTCACTTCAACACTGACAGTCATCTACATCTACAGGCAAGATTCACACCACCACCCTGGCGCGGTAGTTCTTCCGCACCATGCACTCACACGCACACTCACATCTATAGCCAGTTTAGTGTCCAGTCCACCTACTGCATGTTTTCGGCTGTATATCCTAGTTGTAGCTAGTCATACAGGCATATGCTTGCATCAAAAACAACGTAGGAAGTAGGACAGCTTCTGGTGTTTTGCAAAGTAAAGCATACAGGATCATTTAGTAAGAGAGTGTGGGTCCTTTAGTGATATCATTATGCGTATTTTGTATCGGACTTGCTCAGCAAGGTTGCCATCCGTTCATTTCTCAAGTGCATATAGCGTTGTATAGAAGCGATGGCAACGCGTTTGGGTAGCAGGTGTATCAAACACCACTTAGGTGCCTTGTGGTAATAGTGAGTCATCGAGAGACAGTTTTCCTGGCACTAAATCATAAAATGATGTTAACACTGCAGCATAAGAAGCTACTACAAATCAAATGTACCAATGTTCCATCAGCACTGCCTTGTAAGTCTGTAGTTTATAGAACCCCCTGCTGAGACTGTGGTTATGATTGACTAATGGAGATAAAGACCAATTAGACATACCAGCTGCACAACATGTAGTTTTAACTAAGAAAGACCCACTGGCACAGTCGTTGTAGCTGGGAGCTTTAGTCTGAGTAAGGGAGTCTGCTCTGACTCACCCCCACACAGTGAGTAATACCCAGACCTTTTTGGGAGCTACTCCTGTACTGCTCATTTTAAAGTGCTGTCAGCCAACTCATCAACCTTAGCAGTGGGTGCCTTGCTCTTTTATCCTAGGAGTAATGCAGATATAACGTCTTGAACTTCTGCCATGCATCACATTACCTTAATATCAAGTATAATACACTGGAGATAGTTTCATCAAGCTAATCACAGTTTTTTTTTTACAGTAAAAAAAATATATCTTTTAGTTTGAGAAGATCAGAGATTTTTTTTCTATTCCCATTGCAGGCGGGTGCTGCACCCCTGAGTGTGCCAACCTTCAGACAAACATTAAGCCAAACCAATAATCCATTTCATTGAGTTTGTGGTAGGCCATGTGGATGCAAAAGAACATGACACTTAACTGCAAAAATTATGTAGTCAGATATTTGCAAATAATTTGCCATTTATTATAAACCAAATGGCAAGTTTAAATAAATAAAACCACAATTTTCACTATCCCCATCATTTCATCCACAGACACATTTTCACTTCTTTCATTGTAACATTCAAGTGCCATTTTTTGTTGTACAAAACTTCAGCATATCTAGCTTTCCCTATGTGCTAAACAGAAACAAAAAACAGCGTGTCCAATCAATCTATCTTCCCTGGGATTCATGAACCTTGCACCAGGTGCAGGCGTAGTGTTGGCGTTCCAACACCAAATATGGCCGACGAGCGATCCAGGTACGAGCTATTTCCACGTGCACTACCTGCGTTTGCTACGCCAGCACAGCTTCTGGCCTCTGTATGCTAAGTACCCCATTTGCAGCAGTGTAGCATGCAAATGAAGGTATTTAGCGATCCAAGAAGTGGTGTAGGCATAGTGTAAGCATGCAGAAATGTAAACTGTAAAAAAAGGTTTACATTTTTGCAAACATAAAATCGGAGCCATGACAGCCGACCAAACACATGTATTATATTGTTAATATATGCCAATCGCTAAATATATAGCCACTGGCATAAGAAATGTGCAAAATATAAAAAGAACATTTAATTTTATTTTTCGCACTATCGCGAAGTTTAAGCGCAGGGAAGCGGCGCGCAAATGGGATTGCAAGGAAAATAGAAAAATATAGAATAAAACTGCAATGTAACACATATCACGATTTCCCCATAATAGTCAATGGCAGGCATGTTACACCACACCATGGTGCCAGGGTTGCTAAGGGGCTGTGACAGTGTTTTTGCACGGTAGCTAGGAATTAGTAGGTAATGCCATGCAAATGAGAGGAGTAATAGTGAATCACAGATTCCCCACTTGTGTAAGGATGCACCTCGCAGCGTAGCGTTATAACACCGAGGTGTGCCCTTGAGATAAAAATGACATCAAGAGAGGGGTGTGTCACCTTTGCTGTAAACAGATTGGAGCATTGCTAATCCGGTTTTCCCGTAGCTAAGCAAAGCTGCAGGAAAGGGGTGTGTTGAACTGGCTATAGCTTTGCTTAGCTGAGAGCACACAAGGTAACTGAGTATGCATGTGAACGGAGATTAAAACGTGCTTAAACTCGGTAAACGGGTTTGCGTGGCTCGCACTGGAGCTGAAACAGGAAGGATATAGGAAAAAAATAAGGAAATGCTGCAGCAGAGAAATTGGAGTACAAATGACTAATTAACACCTAGGAACCTACAGTGGGCCATTGACAACAGCTAACAAGGCTGCAAGCAGCTACCTGCAGAACAAGAAATGGGAGGGGCTGTACTGCAAAGAAAACAGTAAAGTGTCACAGCAGAACAAAGCAGAATTGCATTATATCAGCTACAAAACATATTTTGCAACACATGACTGGGTAGGGAAAGTACAAAACAAGAAAATTGGCAGGTGGATGCATGCCTGACAATGGGAGGGGAATCCAGGTTTAAAAGTGAATTAAAGGGCGACAGATTAATCAAGGCAGGCAAGCATAACTCCACACTACAGGCCCCACACTTGCAGTACTCACTGTAAAACCCATAATTAAGATAACCTGCAGCTGGAATTGCTCATACACAGCCAATGACATCAGCAGCATCCATAGCACAATAGTATAAAGTGTGAATGCACCTCACACACACTTGTGTATTCCCATACACTCTGCACCAGTGGTGTATACATACAGGGAACTTTTAATATGTACGTTATGGGCTTCCATAGCTTTGATCCACCAGCATGTGTTGGAGACTGAAGGTGGTGTGGAGGATGATGCTGACAACCACCTCAGGCACCAGAGGAGGAGAAGAGTGTGCAGACCCAGGGTAACCTACCAGGGGCTTCATGATCTGGAGATAGTAGAGTGTTACAGGGTGGACAGGGGCACCCTACAGCAACTTGTGGAGCTGTGCTGGCCATGCCTCAGAACCAGAACAAACAGAGGAGAACCCATCCCAGTGGATACGAAGGTATGTGTAAGCCTGAGAATACTAGCCACATGTACCTTTCAAAGGCCAACTGGGGATATCATGGGGATCTCACAGGCATCAGCATCCAGGGTACTTCACCAGTTCCCGGATGCCGTGTTGCCACATGCCAATGAGCACATATACTTCCCCCGAATGCAGGAGGAGATGGCCAGCAATATGCGTCTCTTCCACCATGTGGCAGAATACCCGGAGGTACTGGGTGCAATAGACTGCACGCACATACACATCAAGTCACCACCCAGTGAGCAGGGTAGGCACTACATAAACCGCAAGGGATACCCCTCCATCAACTGCCAGGTCATGTGCAATGCCCAGGGCATTATCATGGATGTGTGTGCTGGCAGCCCTGGAAGCTATCACGACTCCCACATCTGGCATGCCTCACAGCTGTATCAGGTATTTGTCAAGGGGACATTCCAAATGGCCACCTGGTGGGGGATGCTGGCTATGCACTGGAACCGTGGATGATGACTCCCATCAGAAATGCACACACACATCCATGCAAGAACGCCATAATGAGGCACACGCACAAACCAGAATCATCACAGAGTGTGTGAGATGCTTAAATCACGGTTCCGTTGCTTGGACATATCTGGTGGAGCCTTGCAGTACTCTCCAGGCACGTGTGCCCACATCTTCATAGTATGTGCCATGCTACACAATATGATCCTGCAGAAACAGCTGCAGCAAGGACAGAATGGTGAAGGCCCTCACAGCCCACCACCATTGCCAAGGACCCCACAGGCACAGAGGTACTCAGACCACAAACACCCTGTGCCAGCCCCAATAGGCAGACGGAGGCGTGCCCAGTATGCCCATGCCTTGGCAAGGAGCGAACGTATAGCACACACACTGACAGTGTAGGCACCTAGGGACTGACACCTTTCTCCACCTGCACACACAGTAAAAATTGATGGCACACACAAGACTACCTGTAAATTGTCATGTATAGGCAGTCTACTGTGTGCATCCAACATAGGCAGCCCTCAACTATTGCACCACACAACTGCTATTGGCACAAGGTAAGTCAACATCTGAACAGTAAATTAAGCTATCAGCATGTGCTGATACTGTATGTATGTATAGGTTCATAGGTTTATAGGTAGGTACTTGGCTAACTGCCCAAGGGCATTCATAAGCCTAGCCAAAATGTGTCAGCTTTTGACCCCCCATTGATTAATTAACTGTCCTTCTGTGGAGCAGAGTGTGTATCCATTGGGTGTATCTACTGTTCCCCATCCACTCTTCAAGGTTTCTCTCGAAGAGTGTTAGTGAGGGGCTCTGTATAATGTAATTAGGGATGTTGTTCCAAAGCATGGGGAGTTTCTGTGACAGGAATCTGTCCCTCCAGCATGTTCTAGTTATTGTTGTGGCAAGGTTTAGCTCACTACAGTGTGTGTCTCACTGTAACATGGATTCCCATAGGTGGAGCATATCCATTAAGCCTGAGTTGGACATGGCTTTGTTGGCCAGCAGAGATCATTTCTGAGTAAACGAGATGCCACTGAGTAAAGCAGGAGTTTATTCAGTCTGGCTGCATAGGACATATGTTTGAGGCCAGTAATCCTCATGGCGAGGTACGTTCGTGGACCTTCCAGCTGTTGGAAGTGTCTTCTGAGGTACATCCCAAATGGGTTATCATACTCTTTGATGGGACTGATGAGTGACGAGTAAAGGGGCACTATACCCTCAGTATGTCTAGATGCGAACCCTTTAGTAATCAGATGGCCTACATAGAAGGATGTCATAACTACTTTGGAGATATGATTGTTAAAGGAGAGATCACTATCTACCTTAGTCCCCAGATCCCCTATTACCTCATCTGTATTAAGGTGGCTGCCACTTATGTGTTAATATGTGGGTGTTTAGTTTTTCCCAAATGAAATGACCATGCAGTTTGTGGCACTTAGCTTGAGGCCATGGCTTTGACACCCTGTGTCGGTCTCTGTGAGGCCCTTTGAAGGATGTCTGTGTCAGCTGGACTGTCAGTTATGGCTCCCAGTTTGCAGTCATTGACAAACATAGTCTGCCGTAGTCCACCTGTGTTTGCCTGTACCACTGAGAAGTATATGCCAAACAGTAGGGGTCCCAGGACTGAGTCCTGTGGGCCACCAGTTGCGACTGGTTAAGAGTTTGACCTGGAGGCTGCTAGTCTTACCATGTGGGTTCTGTGTGTAAGCCTGTTGGCAACCCATCCTGTGATGTATGGGTTCATGTACAGGCTGGTGAGTTTATCAATAATACCTGAGTGGGGAATGGTGTCAAAAGCCTTGGCGAGGTCCAGGTAGTATGTGTGAACAACCTCTCCCCTCATCTAATGCCTTGGTGACTGTAAGACGTCAAACAGGTTCAGTAGGTATGATCTGCACTCAACCAAGCTGACCTGGGTTGGGTCAAGCGTTTGGAGGTTACCATTGTCTTTGTTAATGAGTGCCATGAGGATGTGCTCCATAGCTTTGCAGACCATGCTAGTCAGGCTTATGGGGTGGTAGTTACCATGGTCAGTTGTGTTTCCACCTTGGTGGAGTGGAATAACCGTTGTTATGCACCATTGTATGGGCATGTAGCCTGTGTAGAGGCAGAGGTTGAAAAGCTTAATTAGGTGGGGGGTTAGTTCATCTTGTTGTGTTTGGAAGACACAGTCTGGGACAGCATTTGCCTCCATTGACACTGTGCTTTGCCGTTTGAGAGGGCTATTTCCACCTGTGTGTCTCTGATGTTTGGAATACTGTACTTTACGGGTATTGTTGTGGGCTTTTTAGGGGGTGAAGTTTGCACTGACTTTGTCTGCAAGGATGTTGGCGATATTAGTATGTTCAGTATATTTTGAGCTATATTGCACCAGCATAGTGCAAATGTGTGTGTTACCACTGAGATCCTTGGCTTAGCCAAAGAAGACTTTGTGGTTATCTTTCGAATCCTTGCCTATTTTCCTGTTGAAGTTAGCCTTGGATGATTTCATGAGGGACCTAAGTTTCTTACTAATACTGGTCACGGATGTCTGCCCTTCTTGGGATTTGCTGTTTTTCTGGACTACTATCCTACTTCTGTTGTATAGCCTGTGTATTACAGGGGTCCACCAGACTGGTGTCCAAGTCTTGGTTTACCAGTGATGGCACGATCCATACATCCTTGTAGGTGCTTATAAAGTGCATTTGTAAATCTTTCTGTATCTTGAGCAGTGTTTTCCCTTACTGTAGGGGCTGTGAAACCTCCCACCTCTGTCTTTAGTAATGTGAAGTTAGCTGTAGGAAAGGTTTTCAGTGTGGTTACCTTGGGTGGGGGAGATGGTTGGATGTGGAAATCATCAGTGAATAGCTCATGGTCAGATTTAACCAGTGGCCGGTTTACCTCTGCTGTGGTGCACGTGTTGCCCATGCTGGTGATTACCACTTCTAGTATGTTTCCACCTCTGGTTGGGGAGTTTACCATCTGATATAGGGCATTTGTGGTGATAAATTCCAGGAAGTGCTGGGCCTAGAAGTGAGTACTAGTGTAAGTTTCCCAGTTAATGGTAGGGTAGTTGAAATCAACCAATACCAGGGTGTTCGACAGGACTGTCATGTTTTCCATACTGAGGAGTGCTGTGAGTGCGTGCATTTTGTGATTACAACTCCTGGCATTGAGTAGCATAACCCTCATTGATTTTGCTATTGTGCTGTTTACAGAGGTGGGATTCACCTGTGAGACTTGCCTAAAAAAGGCACCATGGGGGCGCCAATCGCCTTGGTCAGTATTCGAAAGCCTAAGGCTGACACATGCAAGCCGGTATCGTATTGTTGCATGCATGTTCCCCATCTGTGCTTGTTTCTCATCTTTCCTGTAGGTAACCTACTGGTAAGCAATAGAAAGCCTTAAACTGATACAAGTCTTACAGCTTCCAAGATAGGCTTTTGGAGTGATTAAGCATCAGTGTTCTGTATGTTCTTGCTGTACTTAACTGTTTTCTGACTACATGGTGTTTTTTCACTGTATATTGTGATCTGAAAGCTCTGTTTATTCACATATTATTTCTGTGATGGCCTGCACTTTAGAGGTTCACAGATAGGTAGTAGGCTGCCTGCCCAAGGGCATTTAGAAGCATAGCTACAGTGTGTTGGCTTTCTTTGCACCATTGATGAAGTGACTGAGCCTCTGTCAAGCATAGCCAATGAAGTGATTCCAGGCAGAGTTGCTGGAAGCTGTTCCACACTGGGGTGGCGGAGGGTGATAGGGGCACTTAGTGATCTAAAAAGGGCATGTTAATGTGAAAAATCAACACCATTCAAATTCCCCAACAGGTCTTGCAGCTATAAAACTGGAGGGGCTCCCCCTCACCCTGGCTGTATGGTTCTGGGACACATGATCCCAGGAGTGTATATTCTGTTACCCATTCACACATCAAGGTTTCTCTTGAAGTGCGTCAGTGAGGGGCTATGCTTAATGTAGTTAGGAATTAAATTTATAGTCTCTCATTTCATTTGTTATGTTTTGATTTCTTAGCCTAGCTTACACATAGAAATCATCTAAATAGGAAATAGGCAGAAGCAACGTTAATGTCAATAGTGTAATGGTTACAGCATTCACATAGTATCTGCGCATTCGTGGTTCAAATCCCAATAAGTCAGAGATGTTTTTCATGTTAAAAAGTATACCTTAATCACAGCTTGCATATTTAGGTAGTATTCCTCAGTATAATAAACATTTGAAACACCCATATAAACCCATGTGTGCCGGAGAGTAAAATCAACAGAGGTTTTAATGTTATGTAAGCACATAGTGAGATGTTACTTCACTGAAATGTATATATCCTGAATAGTTAGCAGATGGGGCCGTGTTTGCTCACACAGGTTATACATTTTTAAATTTTGTTTAACCGTGTTTAACTGCTGCTTTAATGTCACACAAACATTTTTAAAAAATGCTTACAACTGCTTAAATGAGCCTTATTCTGGAGTAAAAAACATTTTTAAAGCATCGCAGGTCTTGAACCGTGGACCATGCACACCATAGTCATGGGACTTACCACTAAGCCATCTGAGCATTTCATGGTCTTTACCTTTTACTATAGGCATTCCACAGTACTGACCACAAATGGGACAGTCACTTTGTGTACATAAGTACAGTACATTGTAATGTACTGTAGTTTGTGAATCAATGTATACAAGTCTACATATGTATAACTGTTAAAATTAATACTAAATATATATATATATATATATATATATATATATATATATATATATATATATATATATATGCATGTCAGTGATGTCTGCACATATATATATATATATATATATATATATATACACAGTTAGATCTATAGCCATATATATAAACATCTATGAACACACTTCGTGACACAGAAGCATTCCAAAGTGATTGAAGTGTACACAAAACACATGCAGCTCTGGTATTATAACTGTTAATATTAACTTAATTCACCATAGAAGGGATGGTTGTTGTGTATAAAGAGATCGGGGTGGGGGAGGAATGATGGACAATGAAATTATGCATCAAGGAGAGCCTGGGTTGGATGTTCAATAAGTGAACTGGAGGAGTATACATGGAGTATGGGTATAATAAAAAAAGGACACAAAACAAGAACCATTCATATCCATAATACACCCTGTCAGGTCACAATGCAACACTTAATTCCACAAACATATGAACATTAACAAATATCATACATATGTACACCAACTGACTGTCACATTTGTTTTCAGTAGTGAGGAATGCCCGTAGTAAAATGTATATTCTAAACACCATAACATTTGTACATATCTCAGATGCCTTAGTGGTAAAGTCAGTGACTGTGGTGTTCATGGTCCCGAGTTCAAGACCTGCAAGGGCTGTTAATTTATTTTGAGGGCCAGAATAAGGGCTGTTAGATGCAGGTTGATTAATGTTTTAAGCAGTTGTAAGTGGTTTTGCACGGGTTTGCGTGACAGTAAGTGGCACTTAAACACGTTTAAATGGATAAGCGCTTCACAGGTGTAACCTTTGCTTACCGTCAAGCAGACCACGGGCAAACTTACTTACAACTGCTTAAATGTGCATTAATCACACTTTCCCTACCAGTGCCTACTCTTGAGAGGTAAAATAATCACCACTTCCAGGATTAGAACCCGCAAACATGTACTCCATTCTCAGAGCAACCTACCAGTAAGCTACCTGAGATATATTTATGCCATTTGTGTATTCAGAGAGGTTAAAACACAAAAGGGAGGATTGTGTGGAAATAGGACAAACCGCCATGTACCCAATGAAAGGTGCATGCTATATATATATATATATATATATATATATATATATATATATATATATATATATATTATATATACAGATGTACACATATATATATATATATATATATATATATATATATATATACACACACACAGAGAGATAGAGAGAGATACATAGATACATGTCGATATATAGAGATATACATATATGTAGATATATAGATAGGTTAAAAACATCTACACATCTATGGAGGTACATATAAACATATGCAATATATATATATATATATATATATATATATATATATATATATATATATATATATATATATATACATACATACATGTGTGTATACAGCATCTGAAGTGTTCAAATCTGAGTATAACATGGAGCATAGCAATCACACATTTTGCCACCCCCAAACAATATGAACATTACATATGAAGAGTATATGCCAATACACTATTACAAATTTGTTCTATGGACATGAGCCAAATAGGGTTAGTCACCAACACAACTACAATGACTGCAAATATCCATGACAGAAATACACAGACATCTTTCATTTAGCAAAACTTTATTACATTCCAATGTATTGCCAAAAGCATTCCAGGACTAACATTACCTGCATGGTATACAGGAAGCATTCAACAGTGCCTTAATGAATCAGCCTGCAATTACCATAGTATTAGTCCACTAAGGGATAGGTGTTCACATAGGGAAAGAACACCCACACACACATAGAATATGTATAAAAGCAGTTCCTACACACCTGCATCTGCTGTGTACACCCACCATCTCCCCCACACCCAAACTAGTTACAACAATACATACTGTCATACCATAACCAATTATTCACCCACTGTACGACATCTGCTGAAGCTCTGACATACCTGGACAGAGACACACTAACATGGCCCTATGTGAAATAGTTGCTGTTATACAATGGAACAGCTGCTGATGTTACAGGATTTGTTTGAACTAATCCTGTTTCAGAGGGTTGAAAAGTAATTACACCAGGAAGTGTTACCGATTACTGATTATCAGCACAGTATGATACACATTTACACCAAACTAAAGATGTCTGGTGAGCACACTGTAAACCCCCTAACATTATATGCATAGCCATACAGCCTTGAGCTGGTCAAACATCCTGGCCAGACTGAAACATATGCAGAAGTATCAGGTACCGACAAACCCTGCACAAGTAGCAGTGTTCAGAAATATAACAGCAGTACTCACATTTAGACCAAATCTTCTAGGCATTACACACAATATATTTGTGTTTGTCTCCATACAGCTGTTGCAATAGATTTCAGACAACACTTCCAGGCTGCCTTCCTCACAAATAAGGCAAAGGGACAGCACCCAAGTGGAGTACTCAGTTATACTTTACTGTTGCCATGGTATTGGCTAATGGAGTAGTTGCACAGCTGATGTGCATGTAATTAACTACTTCGGAACACCAATTGGTGATCAGGATAGCACATGTTACCGATTTCTAACTATAAAAGGATGCCTTGTCACACATTCAAACCATCTGTATATACCTGCAGAACAATACAAAATACCCAACAGAAGATTGAAACAGAAACTGAAAAAGATTAAAATACCAGTCAATAACACCTCCAATTACCAAGAAGGTATGTATAACATGTAGTATGTCTGTGTATGTAGTTCCTGTTCTATAATAATTACATATAGTTGCAATAGCTATCTTGTAGTGATGTATTGTTGACCAGTAGTAATGCTTGTAGTATTCTATGTGTGTACTGCTGTAGGTCACAAGGCAAACGTCTCATACACCACAAGGGATGATATATATGGGCTTAGAATTCACTAATTCTTTTCCAGCCACTGTCAGTGTCAGGGTTTGTCCAACAAGTATGCGCTATAACAGGGGACAGTATATGTTGATATATTGTAACAGTAGACATATGTATGGGTGTATTAGTGAGATGAACATGTCAAAGGTGGACTTACTGTGTAAATATGATTTGCATTGTGGGATATTGTGCCAATAACTGTGTAATGTACAGTATTCTAGGCAGATCTGTATTCCATTTTACATAGCATTTCTGTTATGTTATGCAAACATTAGTTATGTCTATTGGCAATTACAATACTCAGTAACAGGATACATATGAATTGTAGTCATCTGACAGTTTAGCAGCATGATAGCAAAGAAAATTGGAAGAGTTAGCTAACTATCCATGCACATAAGACATGTAATATCCACCTCTCTAGTATCATTTGCAAGCAATAACAGCTGTGCATGTGTACATGTTATGCAAATGTGTAGTGACCCTTGTTACAGGGCTGGACCAAATGGCTATGTGCACACCTACATAGAGTGGATATTGAGAGTAGAGACACACTGGTTGGACATTCAAGTTTGTGTCGCCTAACCTCTCATTGCCAACCTAACAGCCGCTTGCAAATACTGTATGTAAGGTTGTGCACAGTACTGGTAATGAAACAAGTTGCATATCATCTTTAACTCCAGTGTAACATCTGCAGTAGGAGTGTAAGATGTAGGAGACTGCTGCCCATGTGTAATAGCTGCTTCATAGGTGATGACTTACACTATCTGATTATATCCCGGTCACGTTGATAGTGGCAGCAGAGTCTGTTGATACTTGACTCTGTTTGGGGGAGTGGGTGTCCGTGCCCAACAGAGCTCATGGTTCTGGTGGATATGTGAGTATATACCCAGAAAAGGATACAGACCTGTTGACACTTGCATCCTCTGTAATCAACTATCAGGATGTGATGTGCTTCTCAGGTGAGGATTGCTAACAAAGGTAGCTACTATGTTTCTGTAATAGCCAGTGTTATCACATCCATAGCACAAATATTTACATGTGAGCATCACTGTCTAAAACATCTTCATAACAATAAGTAAACTAAATACAGTACTTGGTACTTGTAGCACTGAATGCTCATACAGGCATGTCCACTAGTAAGCTACTGGTGTTTACTAATGTCAGCTTTGTGTATGTGGCCATTCTGGGGGAATGTAATCTCTATGCCATGTACACTGCCAAACCCACCTAACACCACACACCACACATTGTCTGGGATGCAGCTACAGGGGTAATCTGGAAGGCAGTCCAGTCTACAGCCATGACTGGACTGGACAGTCATGAGGTGTAGGTTAACACATGCATCTCATCACCACAACCAACACATACCCTTACCAGAACACAGTAAGGCCACCCACACATACCACCAGAAATCACACGCATTCACAGAGGCTTCTAAGTATCTGGCCAAGCAAGAGACCTCCCAAGCTGGACTAGACAGACAACATAATACACAAACTGTATGACATAGTTTGCCAAATTGTGCCACCCCTCAGAACACATGGCCAGAAACATGCCCAACTGTACTCATTTGCGAATGCAAACTCTAGCACTATGTTACACACCAAGTTATACAAAAGCAAACATACTGTCAGCTGCCTGTCTTCCATGATTAGCCACATACCCATACATTCAGACCACCTTTTGAACTATACACATGGCTCTGGCATATTCCATGTTGTTGTGCAGGACCTGTGATGCAGTAGCCTGGACTGCATGGAAACACACATGTAGGAACTGTCAGGTCTTTTAGCCCATGCAGGTATGCCCCAAGGCCTGGGTAGCATTCTGCCATTGGCCAGAATGATACTGCAGTACAGGGACAAAAGGATTATATTTCACAATTCAAAGGGTATCCAGCATCTCTCTGCCTTGGATAACATGGTTGACAGACCATGATGCTTTGTCAGACAGGGCCTGCACCTGTCACCCCTGGGAATCTGGATACTGGCTAGTGTCTTCATCATGAAAAGTTCAAGTGAAAGTCCACTGCTGTAACAGGGACAGCCAAGCAATAAACTGTGAGTCTCGCTACTCAATGATACATTTCTGAAACTCAATATGGACTCACTTACGTCAGTTCTTAACATGGAGAACATATCTGTGCAGTGACTGTTATATGGTTCAACACTCCGGAGAGCACCCCTGCATGACCATGTTATAACACAAACCTCACCTCTTGGCCATTATCCTTCATTGGCATACACAGGCTACAGGTGTGTCCATATTCCTGAAGGATATGTACACCCCCAAGCTAGATGCACTTGCATGATTTCAGATGCATTATGCAGAGCAACTACCTTTGTGCCAAAGTGGAATCCAATTTGCACGTTGCGACAGATCACCCACCATGCCTCAGAATTCCCAACTGCCATATTGTGCTGTAATGGAGAATATTATGTTTGAGACAGAAAACCGTAATAATGGCTACTCTCAACTATCCCGTTATGAACTGGGAAGACTCCTTATGTACCAACACCTGTGCTCAATGCATGTTGGATATCATTGACCCCAATGACCTGGATCACCATAGTCACACAAACAGGGCTAACAGTATGCTACACATAGTCTCCAAAGCCAATGTCATGCTTCTTAAGAGCGAAGTGGTGACTGTCATGGCACCCATGCAGATGGACAATGCATGTGCAAATGCTGAATCCTACACAAATGCACTTTAAGCACTCACATAAGTGCAGTGATTATGCCATTGAAACAGAACCAAGATTCAACCAAACACAAACAGGAAGGCAAACAGGTGGTACCCTGCCTTAAACTGTACCACAGAAGGTAGTAACTGTTGCAAGAGTGAACACACATGAGTGGAGGTGATCCCTGGTCAGCCTCAGTAAGATGCAGATACACCATATAAAACCACACAAAGCTACTGTGAAACTAATCAGCCACATATTATGCGGCCAACCACAGAGCATTCTATAGCTGCGTCATGAATCGTAATGTCAACAAGACCTGCTGTGCTTCACAGCACTATGACATGAGAAGTACTGCACCTACAGAAATAGCAATTGTTCATCCACTCACCTCCCCCCCAACAGGTACACATATTTAGATATCCATGTACACTACAGTGCCCCTGTATTAACAACTATGCAGGTACAAGCTGCACTCTCTAAAGCCATACATACAGCTTGCATGGGACCTGTCAGCATCCCTGGGTGTATTTTACACAAATGCCAGAACAATGTGCTCTCCACATACACATCATGTTCAATCATAGCTTCATGTCAGACTGTGTACACACTGAATGGTGCACAGCAACAGTTATCACACCCCACAAAGGGGGAGTCACCACTGATAATGGGGAATAGTGCACTACTACCCTGCTGAGTGTGGTCTGTAAGACCATGAACCTTGATCAACTTATTTGATGTAGTCATTACAGATGTAGATGGCAGTAAGGTTGATTCACACAGCATATCATGACCTTGCCAGGTCTTAGAACACCATCACCCATACTGTGTTCCAGCTACACTTAGTAAACTAGGTGTATATTCCTATGTCACAGGATTGGTTGGCAACTGGACTGCTGGCAGAACCAACACTACAGAAGATGTCGGACTAATACACGCACATCAAACCAGTGCCAGCTACAGTAATACCGGGTTCATTCCTGGTACTCCCCCTCTTTGTTATCTATACCACACAGACTAACACAGAAGGCATCTGCCTATTGAAGTTTGCAAATGACTATGAGCTAGGAGCAATAGTTGACTCAATGAGTGTTGCGGGCAACATACAGAAGGGCCTTTGTGGGTCAGATGTGTGGTGTGTGACATATGGCCACAATCTGACAGCTAAGTATTGCATTGACATCCCCTATGTTAAAAGCCTGTACCCATGAACTACCACCTAGGCAGCGGTCAATATAATGAAAACTGTGTGTGTATGGGATGCAGCTGGACAGTAGTCTTTCCTTTGATAGTCACTTCACCACACCAGTCAGGTAGGCGTAAGTGGCATCCCTAATCATGACAGGGTGCCATCCATGAATATAGAGATCATTGTTCAGCCATACTCAACACTCAAGTGACCCATAATAGATCGCATATTTCCTTTAAGGGTTATTGGCCATGTTCAGATGGCCTACACCGGCCTTCCCAAACCCTAGATCCACGATGTAGCATGATGCCTACCCTGAATAAAGCCATTTCCAACCCTGAGATGTTGGACATGCTACACTCACACATCCTGATTTCAAATAAACACATACTTCATGGACATCCACCTTTCTAGTACAAGGATCATAACATGCCTGACAGATCCCTGCCCTATACACTGTACATACTCCTGTCATACTATGCATCCCTGTCCAGCAAAGCTGCACATTGCCCCTCTTTGAGACATGGTGTGATGACCGCATGGCAAATATATCAGCAACCCTGTGGATCAGTTCTGTGGCACTGCTTGAACTGGCCACTGAAGGTTACCTGTCTGTTGGCTACAGCTAGGTAACCTTTCAGCCTAGGCTCATAAATGGCCCAGGCCATATAGCCTACTAGTTCATTATGACCATACATGCTATAGTTGATATCCAACCCTGCAAATAACATCACACTAGCCATTGTCCCATGTGTTTCACATGTGCAACACAGGTAATACATGGCAGGATGCTATACTGCTGTACAGTGTCATGTAGATGTATATGGCAAAACACATACATGTAAAACTTTCCATAAGCACATCTGCAGGGTCACAGGTCATGTCACTTAAGGCTGTGTATGACTATATATGTGACATTTACACAGCATTAAGGTCTCTTGCATTAATGTAAACACATCCAGGCATGTGCTGATAGGTGAAGACACCAGTACAGGCAAACATACATGCCCACATCAATAAATCATCCACATGGAGTATGAGCAATGTTATCACTTGACACACACATATATGGTGATGACATAAAATCACTAGTAAGTGTCAAATGTGTGTGGGTTAAACATGTCAGTGGTGTTAGTGTCATGCAGATTTGCAAAGACATATTTGTAATCATAATAAATGTGATACATATGTATGTGCAGCTGTACTTCTATACTTCTCTGTGAGTTACTGTGACCTGTCTCCATCATTATGTCTTCCAGGTATGCCGCGTGCCAGGCTCCGACCAAACACCCGCTTGGAGGAATGAGGTCCTCATTCCATACCTCCTTGACAACTGTGAAACACTCTTCAGCCATGTGCCACAGGATGCACAGAGGCGGGATGCCCAGTGGGAGGAACTTTGCAGTAGGATAAATGAGGTTGGCGGCCACAATTGCAGCTATCAGCAGGTGCGCCGACACTGCACCGACCTCATTAGATGGACAAAACAGTGTGCAAATGCAATCATCAGGGAACAAGTTGCAACAAGTGTGGGGCCACTCACCCAGCCCCCACTCACACGTACCGAGGAGCTGCTGGCCAGCCTGGGGACACCTGCAGAACTCCATCCACAAGCTTTAGCTGGAATTGTGGAGGTGGGTGTCTCACAACCACTGAGCCGGGAGTGTCCTGGTAAGTCACTACTGCACATAGAACACAACTATATTTCATATAGTTACATGTGTTTAGCCTTGTCATGCTCAGAGACTGTTGAACAGTATTTTCTGGTCACAGAAGATGCTGGAAGTGATAACTGTGAACAAGAATCAGTGGAGAACAATGAAGATGTACTGCAGTGTAGTGATTGAATAGAGATGGAAACAGAAGGGCACTGAAGGAGAAGCAATATATAATATTTATAATATTTAACATAACATCATATGCAAGGCATGCATGTACACATGCCACATACTATAGTATAGTCTATTGTACTGTCTTATGTGCTAACATGTACATTTCACCCTGTAGCTATCACACAGGTGTGGATAATGATGTTACTGCTGTGACACTCCTATTTAGCTACCTCTGGCATTTTGCAGTGACAACAGCCTGTTGCAGGTGAGATTGTTATTATTTATCAGGCTTGATAATGCACAGATCATATTAATTGCATGCTATCTGCAATGTGGCCATTTAACACACTTACACATAATGTATAGTGGTATGACTGTTGCACAATGTCATGTGCTATCTGACATGTCCATGACATTTTGTGGGCTGACTGCAACACTGGTTAACAATCCTGCAAAAATATGACATCTCTCGTTCCAAACATATCACCCTTTGTCTGCATAATCCTGTCTTCAGTGGAGCATATGACATCTACGGGTGTATGTCATATGGGACAACACTGACATGTGGAATAGATGCCCATCACAACCACTGGACAAAACATGTTTACACATGGCCATGGAGGATGGCCAGAGACATGAAGCAACACGCACAGTAGAAGGGATGTACATGTGTGTACACCCTGTTGTACATTAGCTTGACACAGTACAACTATGGCCTTTGTGTAATGGTGATATTGCAGATGTGACACACTAAACATCATACAGGCCTGTTCACAGCTTGTGTAGGCATGACATCAAACCACCACATAGCATGTCTTGAACATCTTGAGTGTGTCATGACATGAAAGCTTTCACCTGTACAGTATCTAAATACATACACGTGTTGCACAACATACACATACAACCACATCAGGCCACAGATACAGTACATTCACCTTGCTGGTGTCAGACATCACTGTCATGCTTGCTCCTCATGTGTGTGAGGTACACAGATGGCATGTGGGACATGGAGTACTGCTAGGTTAGCTAGGTTAGCCATGTCTGGGCATAGTTGCCAGCCATCAGCAATATGGTTGCAGATGTGCAGGGGTGTCATCTGTATACCCTTCAGTGACCTGTGTCACACATTCCACATTAGGGTTTAGTGTGTATACACCTCAGTGATGTGGGTCACATTCCACATTAGATATGTATTGTATCTGAACACAGTCATGGCTATGAACTGTGTCTGTAACTCACACTGTATAGCAATAGTGAAGCCACATGATGTCCTGCAATGGCTATGCACATCAGCTTAATGTGCAGTATGTCACTGTATATCTGTAGGGCAGACTGACAACATTGCTTCAGCTGAAGGTCCATGTTAGTATAACACGTCCCTACATTGGGACACCATTACCACACTGTATATTTGAAAAGACAGCATTGTGTTAAACATGTATGCATGTCATTCAGCACGTCAGCAGAAGACATGTCATGCTACATGTGATTGGCAAGGTCATATGCCACACATCAGGCTGGTGTACTGTTAACCTGTGCTGGTCTGTGGCACCATTGCAAAGTAGGGACAGCCATGTCAAACGTGTGTACAACCACATGCACATTGTCTGTAGACTCAGCTCAGAGGTAAGCAGAATAATATTGAACAGACATGCACTGCTGCTGGGGAGATATGCAAGCTAGGGCTCAGGCAAACATAGTATTCACTCAACATACCCTTCTGCTCATGTCCTCGTCACACATAGGGGCAGTGGCCCAACACAAAGCATCAGTGGCAGATGTATACAGGTCAGCGATGGTCTGTTAAAATGTGGGGTATGTTGCACAAAACATGGCAGTGTGGTGCAAAGGTGCATAGTGCATGCATTGTGTTGCAGGTTTGGGGCATGACCTACTAACACAAATGGTGCAACACAGGGATGTATGCTAACTACTACTATAATTGTGTAAGGTGCATGCCTTCTGCTATAACACATGCATGCTGTTGTGTGCAACATAGGGATGTATGATAACTACCACTATAATTGTCTAAGCTGAATACCTTCTGACATATCACATGCATGTTGCATGCTGTTGGGTGCCATATCATGTGTCTCTGTCTGTGTGTCTGTGTGTCTGTACTGTGCTGAATAACTTGTAATGTACAGTTCTTGTCTGCCCCTCACAGGTGTTGATGTAGGTGCGTTGCCCTCCTGCGGTCCACCTGATGTTAGTGTTTCCACAGACTCTAGCAGCGAAGATGAAAGTATGATTGAGGAACGGGCAGGGTTGTCAGGGGCTGAATCTGTGCCATTGGTTGCCATTCCACCTGTATCCCCCTCATCCCCGCACACAGTTTTCATGCCTACACATACCCCATCACCAGTGGCCATAGAGGAAGGACAGTTGGCAGGTGGTAGCATGGAACAGGAATGTGTGGAGACTATGAAAGGTGTGCCTGCACACCATGATCCCAGACAACTGACTGGTGATGTCCCACACAGGCATGTGCCCAGGGCTGCTAGTAGGAGGACTTCTGTCCAACATGCTCCTACAAGACTTAGCACATCAGCTGGTGTCACCAGACGCATGTTTCAGGCTGTAATGGAGGCACAGGCATGTGCTGAATGGCACAACAGAGAAGGTCTGAGGCTTCAGAGGGCTGCTGTTCTTTCTTTAACTGACAACATCCAGGCAATTGCAAATGCTCAACATCATCTTGCAGATGTTTTGGATAGACGATTGGGTGTCATGGTGGGAGTCCTTGACCATGACATGTCAATCCTCGAGAGTGGAATGTCTGTGCTGGAACATCTGGTGGGAGTGAGGCGTCAGGCACATGGATGTAGGCCAGCTACATCACCTGTTGAAGGTCTACGTGAACATGCTATACACATGCCCGCTCCCATAGTGGCAGTAGCAGCAGCAGTGCAGCTGGTGCTGTGCTGTCCACATCAGGACACAGCAGGCCACGTGCACATGGTCCTGAACAGTCCCAACAGGGACACGGTTCCAGTGGACATGTGTCATCAGACAGTACCCAATCTGGACCTCTGCCTGGTAGTGCCTGTGCAACCCTTGGCAGGCGCAGGTCATGTGGCGGTGGCTGGACACGGTGAACTGTAAACCCTGCCCTGTACAGTCTGCAGCTGTCAATAATACCCCTGTGTAGGCCAGCAACATGCCAGACCTGTGTGCATACATACACACACACACACACACACACACACACACACACACACACACACACACACCAGTAACAAATTTAGGGCACCTCAACACACACACACTCATAACATCCACACATGCCCAATGAGATAAAAGGCCCTAACACACACATGATGTCATCCAATGGTGCAGCCTAGGCCTCTGGCGAACATTATCACCCTGTGCATATGATGATGCCTGTGCCAAATCTCTGTCATCCACACCATCAGTGCAGGGACATGCTCATATGGTCTGATGCACAGGGTGAACATACTAGGAAGACAATTGTAGATTAGCATTGTTGAGTAGCGTTGACAGGCAGCAGATATACCATGTACTATAGTTTTAGAATGCATTTTGTACTTTTAACAGTATGTATCATGTGTAACAACAGTAACTGCATGTTGATCATGATGTTCTGCCTTCCTTTTTCAGGTGTAATTGCATGTGCCGGGGATGTCAGTGTTTGCGGTTAGTGTCCCATATGTAAATGTAGACTACTCACAGGTCTTTATGACAATACCTGCATGCACTGTGTAGCTTCCACGTCCCAGTTATAATCTCCCAAGTTTCAAACATGTTTACTGATCTAATGATCCAAGAGCATGATAGCTGTGTAGTAAGCTACTGTGGCCAGAGCCGTCACAGCCATAGTGGGTGACATCACAGATATAGTTACCTGGAACGGGGAGGAGGTAACCGAGTGGTTTAGCAGATGACAAGGGTAAAGGCCAGTGGAAAAAGTGGTTTCTCATTGGGAAGCAGTAATACCCACTCCCATGACAGAATGCAAACACACATACACACCCACACACTCAGGGATTCACAGACACAGTAACACACCCACATGCTCAGGGATTCACAGACACAATAACACACACTGTGTGAGACACACACACACACACACACACACACACACACACACACACACACACACACACACACACACACACACACACTTGCCAGTGTTGGGATGAGAACCCCTGCCTATGTGCAAATCATCATTATAGTACTACACAATCACAAGACTCGCCACAGAGATTACACATGTACAGGTAGTCAGAATGGCCTAAGATCAATGACATTAACAGGAATACTAGAATGCAGTGAGTGTATGTGGGGTGGGGGGGTTCATCAGTAGGCTATGTAACAGCAAGCCTCACCCCAGGGCATACATGTTTACAGGCGGTTAAAATGCCTTTCTATGATTGATGACATCAAAAGGGATACTAGATTGCATTGAGTGGATGGGGGGAGTGGGTCTTATCATTTCACTATGGTAAAATACAGCCTCACTCCAGGGCCAGACAGCCACACACACACACACACACACACACACACTGGGGCATTCACAAAGATATACACCTATGTCACACACATACAGACACTTGACATGTATGAGATTCAAACTCCTGCCTATGTCTTGCTTTCTACACTTCCCTCTGTACAGATGTCTACAACAGTGTACAGGAGAGTGAAAAACATTTGGGATGTATTCCCCACCATACGTGACATATATGGACACACACACGCCCACACGTGCCAGTACTGTGAATCAAACACCTGCCTATCTCATGATAGGTATTACAGAGTTCCAGCAGTATTGCATGCCCTACAAAGCGTACTGACTCTTTCCTTTGCCAACTGTGCTGATATATGCACAATGTATGCACAGGGGAGGTGGTACTGCTACAGGTGTCAAGAAGTTTGCCTTCAGTGTCACTCTTACTGCATTCTACGTTGTGTGTCTTCCCCTTCAGTTAACAAAACCATAGCTTAGCAGTTATACAGGTTATTGTAGGAATGGTTGTAACACACCTGTGAGCTGTCCTCAGTAATCATTCATCTACAAAGTAGCCCCACCACTTAGTAGTTATGTCCAAACATTTGTCCTTACCTAAAGTACAGCTTACTGTACTTTGAGCATATCACCATATACAGTTGGCAATGTTGAAGCTGCATTGCAACTGCATGATGTATAAAGACAACAGTCACCTTCAAACATCAGACACTGCACACACATGGAATCTAAACACGCATCAATACATGTACACATCTGCAGTCTCAATCAGTAAGTGGACTAGCAGATCATGAGGATACATTCCACATCTTCCTCACACCATGTGTGAAATTTAGCTGAGCATTACACCATAATGGATGTTGTATTCATGTACTGGTAGGACAAACAGCCACCTTCACTGGGTAGCTAAGTGTACATTTATGCCAACAGCACATATCAGCAAGACACACACATAGCAATATTCCATATCATGATGCCACAAACTGTTAGTTGACAGTTCCACTGTGAAGCCAGGGCACTGTAATGGTCAACAGTGAGCACATCATATTTGCCACACACACATCATATTTGCCACACACACACACCTCATGATTACTGGAAGTGTGCCAGCAATGTGCTCTGTTTGAGCTAGGCATTACACTTATTCAAGCATGTGTGATGTCTGTGGCTTGTAAACATCTCACCCCAGTACGTTCTGGCTATCGTGGTAATAAGGTTAATGTTCAGACAGCACACAGCATGCATGGCTTGCAATTTTTGACATGAGGTATATGTATGAGCTGTGGGTCACACCTGACTGTACATGTTATGGTCATATCACCTGTAACTACTCAGGAACATACATAGCATAGCTGTATTTCCCAGAGTCTGTCAATACAGGCCATGTGTGTAGGTCCTGTGATCCTGTTATTTGGGTATGTTTGTAGGCATTGCATGTGGTGGACATGTCTAATGACATACATGCCACATGGGTTGTTGTATGATATGATAGGTGTTATGGGTGGCCAGTAGAGAGGGAATATTACCTCTGTCAACATAGATATCAAACCTTATGTACTGTTAGCATTCAGCAGCTATGGACCTATCTTCCATGTGCATGTGTGTAATGAATGTAGCTACCTGTATGTACAAAGGACAACAACAGCTATGGTATTTTCATTTATGTTGTATGAGTGTGGGATGTACATATCCAGGGCAGGTACATCTAGGTCATATCCAACCATGAGGGTGTTGTTTACTGGTGTACAGCAACAGTCAACCGTGTTAATGCTGACAACATCCAAGGGACCCTGGTATGTGTAAAACTGACCTGGTTGCAAACAGTGGTATTATTACATTGCATAACACATTATGCAACTGTGTCAATACATGGGTACTTTGCACAGTTGATGTAGGGCTAGGTACAGCCCACCAGTCGAAGGTTCTTTGGTTTTGTACCATATTATGTGTGTTGGTAGTCTGAGGACATGGTGGTGGATGTATATGAGGATACAACCTAGAATGCAGCTTTTGCCACTGTCACCTGTACATGAATCATCTGTGATGCATTATGTTGGAGTAGTGGTCTTTGCTTGTGAGTAGCCTTTATGAATATGTGGATACCACCACCTGGAGTGGTCAGTACCAGTGTTATGGCCCACATGTCTGAATCTGAGTTATATGGTGGTAGTGCTATTGTGCACTACAGAGCCTTCAGCCAGGTGTTCCTCACTGCACAAATGTCAGTATTCCCCATTGTAGGTTCTGCATTGAGCAGATGGATTATGACAGCCACACATCTAGCACTGGTTAGCATAAGCATCCAATGCAATTGTCTTGCAGGTGTCAGGGTGTTACTTCTGTGTTCAGGACATTTGCCTTGGAATGGTACTATATGGGTAAATGCGACCTAGGTAATATCCACACTCCCTTAAATCATGGATGCATGTGATCTGTGACAAAGGCTTGTCTTCTTTCAGTCATGTCATCCCGGAATGACAGACACTGGACAACTTCATAATTACAGCAGGACATTGGCTCATTGTTTTGGTGAAGCGGTTGCCACTCGTACCATGACATCACTGGGAGTGGCAGTATTGTGCTTGGTATCAAATGCTACATCTAAGGTGACGGACAGCAGCACATGTTGTGTAGATGATCAATGTCAGATATACTTAGTGGAGCGGTCCTGCTAATAATGACAACTACTAACGCAGCCGGGAGAGGTCATCTTGACACCTGCACCTCAGTGCCATTAGACAATGGGGCTCACATATTATGCTTGCACATGCCACTGTTCCAAGTATAATGCCACTGTCCACAACCTGATATCAATGTATGCCTTTCAGGGCAGCAATGTGTGTGACACATGCTGTACTTTGCATCCACCTGTGTGTCCCAGTTAACCAATTGTCTATCACTTCCACACATGCATGATTGTGTATACATCACATATATATGGCAGTACTTCATGTACATGTATGCATGTGTATCACACAGCACAGACACAGATATATCATTTACAGGTCACATACAGGTATCTGGCAGTAAACCTGTATGATGTGCATATATACTGACAGTTAAGATGTACATAGCTGTAAACCTGTGTGTTTACAATAGGAGTCCATTACAATGTGTTTTGTACATCTAAGTGTATGAGCATGCACACTGTGACCTTCTGTGGTTAGAATCAGAGTGCATCCCAAACAGCCCTGTGCTACTAAGTGTATGAGTGTACCCACTGCCACCTTGTGTAATTTGAGTCAGTGCATCCAAGCAAGCCCTTTGTTTCTAAGTGTATGAGCATGCCCAGCATAACCTTGTGTAGTTGTAGTCAAAGTGCATCCCAATATAATTGCGGACAATGCACCTCCACTATGTTCCCCACTGGAAGCCTGCAACATATGTGGTGCCATCAAATGTGATCCACAAAGGACATACAATGCCTTACACACATGCCCTGTATGGACAGATGCCACTGACACCAGGGAATACCTGTGTCATGCTATCAATGCCGGTGCAGGGTTAACCTGCTGTCTATTATCAGGTCCTGCCACACCAGGCCAGGATTAACACATCTGATGATAACAGTCTGTGTACTTAACATGTGCCAGGCAAACCAGGTACACTTAAACATGTCACTGTACATTAATGTGTGGTGTGCACATCCCAGGGAATGTCCATGTCAAGGACTATCAAACACAGACATGGCATGCATTGCAAAGCAATGACCACATACAATAGTAACCAGGATGACAGGACGGTTAATACAATACCCATCTGTGTGGGACATTGCAGACACTTTACCCCTGAACCACACTGCAGACCATTGTCAGGTGGTCTGATGCCAACAATTACCCCTCACCCAGCCTTGTACAGCCATCTTGCACAGCCAACCACTACACACCCATGAAGCAATGCACACGTGCATGTCAGTACTGGCACCTTGTGTCTGCATGTGGGGTATGATTTTCCCAACCACAGTCGCACCAAGTATAACTCCCATAGGCAGACTGACTGATGTCAGACATGTTCACATGCCCTAGCCCATAGAACCTCCGGATAACCCCTGTGGTGCATGTAATACCTGTGCATTACTGTAATGTGGCAAATAAGTAGTTAGGAAGTGTATTTGTGAGCCTGCCAAAGTGTGCCAATGTGTCTGAGTCCCTTAGAGAGTGTGGTTGTGTTGACAATGACATCTGTTCATGTGGACAGCCATGTGTGCTACACCTAATGTATGTCTACTATACCTCTGTTACAGATGTCACTAACCAGCACATCTATATAAGTTCTTACAGCACACCAACATGTCAGCTATGTGGCACATTGAGTAACTGCATGCCCTTGTAATAGTAATGGCTAGTCAGTCAGGGGTTTGAACCCCTGTACTGGTAGGTGTGCGACAGAAGATGCTTAGGTTTTAGTCTCCCAGCCCTTCTCTGATGTACTTTGCCACTGTCTGTCCCTCCCACACACTCTCTGGTGGATGTGGAGATGTACACCTGCTCAGCAGCAGCTTGTGTTTTGTAAGTGGTGGTCATGATCAGGTGATGGCCTCTGCACCTATTGCAGTCCTCCTCTAGCTGATTGCATGTGGAACAGCTGTGGTGACATTCCCATAGCCAATTGCATGGAAACACAGTACAATATCTAGGAACATCATGTTGGTGTTTGCCCATGACAGTCGCTGTGAGTGGAACCTAGATCTGGTGTTTGGTAAACAGCATCACAGATGAAATCTGGATATTCCTCAAACAACATACAGAGTGGAAAATAGCCTAAAGACAGGAGGGTGATGTGCCAGACATGACTACAGCATGTAAGTGTAGCTATGCTTCATTCAGACTAATGCCAATTTAATAGGTTGTGTATGGTAATGGCTAGTCTGCATGTTTTAATGACTGACAAGAAAACCCCCATCTGTAGAGTCATCTGTGGACTGGTCAGTGTGTGGAACCATTTGTTTCTTGTGTTACTCACAGAAAACACATCTGTGAACCGCAGAAGCATAGTGTGAGGATTGCAGTCGGTACACGGTGACAGTGATGAGAGTTACTGCCATCGCATCTCTGATTGGACATACATCACATGAAACAGTGGTATGACAGTTACTGTCTGAGGTTATCACAGTGACATGCCAATAATGGGCCACTGTTCATAGCTGCCGTTACAAGTCATCTACGCTTTGAACAGATGTCATGCAGTATATATGCATGTGTTGTGCTCCCTCTGCAAATGTATGACATCTGTTATCTTGGGTTGATGGTAATATCTATGCATGCTGTTATAAGTAATCCTGAATGCTGTTGACTATTACTAAGCCTTATCTTTGTTAAAACTGAAACACCATAGGCTGTATGGGATTGGAAGCCCCGGCGGAACTACCTGTCCCACTTAAGCAGGCCATGGCACCAGGCACCAGCACGTCTGGGACCCAGCCTTGGACCTCCACCTCTGTTGGCTCTGAACCACCTTCTGGTGGAACCGCCACTGAGTATGGGGCTTGCCCCCCCCTGGGAGCAGGTCCAGACAGGAACCTGTCAGCCATTGTATAGTCCAGGCTGTGGTGCAAAGGGGGCTCAATAAGGGGTTTTGAGGCCAGCTATGCCAACTCGAGGGCAGAGTGGCACATTTAGAGGGTGAGCTTGCCCCTCCTAGACAGCTCCCAACACAGCCACCTTTGCGGCTGTGAAGGTGTAGTGGTGGCTGCTCATGGGTGGGGACCTCCATCCCACTGTTTCAGTTTAGGGGCTCATGGGCTTGTGACTGCCAAACATCCCTCCCCGTCCAAGGTGTATCCTGCCATGTGTCATATACCGCCTCTGTATGCTGTCTTGTCTGTCATCCTACCCAACCTATCCTCCACGAGCATACCTACTCTACTTCCACAACATCCCACTCTCACCTTACGAAAACAGAAACAAAAGGCCAATCTGTTCCCAGAACAACTTTTGCCCCATACATAGCTGTCCATTTCACACACGTCCACTGGACACATATAACCCTTTTTAATTTGCATCACAACATACTACTGTTGTTCACACCCCTCTCTCAGGCACACGATCCTGGTATGCACGTGACTCCTAAAGGTTCCAGGTACACATGATGCAGACGACCCCATTGTACACACGACACTACCGGTCCCTCTATGGTTACCCCATTTAACGTTTTAATGATGATGACGTTGCACACCGCACCTTGAAAGAGTACTGTTCTCACATAATTATTGGACAGGAACTGTTTTGTTAATGTAAATAAAATGCTCAAAGGAATGTATTTGGGCAATATACAAATGTCTGTGTGTATTAATGACACATGTCTGTCTGAGGGAGTTGTGATATTACATAGGACAACACCACTACATAATACAGGAGTTGCTGGTGTTTCCCTTTTCATTCTTTTTTAATGCTTTGTTGTCACATGGTATGTTCTTGATTTATCTATATATATATATGTGTATATATATATATATATATATATATATATATATATATATATATATATATATATATAGATAGATAGATATAGACATATGTATATGGATGCAAACACACACACATACATCTACATAAGAAAATACATTTCCTATACTGTTGAATGACTGTGCTGGATATGTTTGTGATAACATCCAATGTCTGTATATTTGCCATGGCTTAGTGGTAAATCACATTGGCTGTGGTGTGCAGGGTCCTGGTTTCGTGCCTTGCACATGCCGTTTATTTTGTTGCTGGGCAGAGCAAGGGATGCTGCATACGGAGTGATTAAGGCACTTTTAAGCAGTTGTGAGCAGGTGTACGTGGCTTTGCGCAACAGTAAACAGTGGTTACGTTTCATTACAGTTCCTTACACTCAGTTACCTTCTTGATTGCTTAACCTGTGTAGGCAGTGCTTACCCCTGCGCAAACAGGCTGAAACCCGCTCACTGCTGCCTAAAAGTGCTTACTCCCGCTTACCCCTTGCTAATTTCTTTAAAAGAAAAGAAAAAAGGGTGATAGGAAAGTGGTGAAAAAGGGGCACAAAGATGGAAATACAGTAGGCAAGGTAGCTAGGGATGTGCAGGAAGGGTGTAGGGAAGGTCCATAGCTGTCTATTTTTTCTACACCAATGGCTGTGCATATGCAATAAATTTGGCGGTACATTTGGAGACTCACAACCCTGAGAGAAGGGTGAGGACAACAATAGTATGTTGTGATGCCAATTAGAAACGTTTACATGTGTCCAGTGGACACGTGTGCCAAATGGACAGCTATGTATGGGGTGTGCTTTTTTTGTGGGAACAGATTGCCCTTTTTTTCTTTTATGTTTAGGTGAGTGTGGGATGTTGGGGAAGGAGAGTAGGTATGATAAGGGTGATAGGTTAGGTAGGATGACATACAAGACAAACAAGACCCATACAGGGGCGGTATATGACACATGTGGGGGGGAACACTTGGACGGGGAGGGGTGTTTGGAAGTCGCAAGCCCATGATCCCACAAATGGATACAGTGGGACTGAGGTCCTTACCCATGGGCAGTCACCACTGCACCTTCACAGCCCAGAAGGTAGCTGTGCTGGGGGCTGTCAAGGAGGGGCAGGCTCACCCTCTAGTTGCACCACTCAGCCCTCGAGCTGGCATAGGCAGTCTCGAATCTCCCTGTTGAGCTCCCTACGTACCACGGTCTGGACCATAGTACGGGTGACAGGTTCCTGTCTGCTCCCGCTCCCAGGAGGGCTAAGCCCCATCCCCTTAAGTGATTCCACCTGAAAGTGGTGCAGGGCCAACGGATGAGGAGGTCCCAGGCTGGGCCCCCAGATGTGCTGGTACCCGGTGCCATGGCCAGCTCTGGTGGACAGATGGGTCCGCTGGGATTGACCTTCCCATACAAGCTATGCTGTGGCATGTTTAAGGCAGATATGCGTTAGTAATAGTCAACAGCATTCATGATTAGTCATAACAGCATGCATCTGTATTCCCATTACCCAGGGCACCAGATATAAAATAGTTGCAGAGCAGGCAGAACACATGCATATATGGGTAAACAGTGGCCATTACAACAACATGTAGGTTTCATTGATGGCAACAGTACACCAATATGGGAGTATTTTAACATGGCACACGCATAGAAACAGATGTGAATATTTATAAAACAATAGGACATATGTCCCAACAAAGGTTAGGAGAGTAGACATACCAAATGAGTTGTGTAAATCGGTTATTTTTGCACATATGGTAGGGGGTGAGAGAGGGAGAGTTCAATTAACAACGAATAAATCCTTGTAGTTTTCACAATATTCGTAGTCACTGTAGTGGTCTGTCTCTTACATGTATTATTACACTACCCAGTGGCGTTATATTGTACAATGGTATGTTTGTAGATTAGTATGTATGGGACCTGTGTCTTACGTACAGGCTTGACAAGATGTAGGTGTTAATGCAACATATTGAGAGACTGCTGTCATACACTTTGGGTGAGATGCTGGGATGACAGGTATGTTTGCATGTACATTCTTTGACTATGTACAAGTCTGACTATCAGTTATATGTCATTAACAGATGCCTACATTTCTTGGATCATCACACTAATTTGTCAGTGGAATAGGGCAAAAGGCAGGTGATGTGGGCCATTTATCAGGACATACTGGGCAGATTGGAACAGTTGAGGGGTATGAATATGCATACCACTTTCTATTTTAGCATTCTAGCAAAATCTGTAGAGTTGTTAAGTGTATATATGCATACAGCTTTCTCTCTGAACATTCTAACAAACTGTGTGCAGTTGTATGGAATGATTATGCATACAACTTACTGGCGCTCCTCAGATCCAAAGCCCTGCTGTGTGTTTCAAAAGCATTACAGTTAAGATCACTGTACACTATGCTATCAGGCAATTGTTGTGAGGCTTTGCAATGTATTTAGTCTAATATGACTGACCTGTTTGCACTTTCAGCATTGTTATACAGCACGTCATACACATTTTATCTGCATACCACAGTGTGGGTAACACTGCTTACTACAACAGTACTATTTAATAACTGCAACGGTACAACAACATATGACTGCAGAGTAAACAAAAGCAATACAGGGGTTACACCTTTATTCACAGCATATTACACAATTCTGTATACTGGTACAACACTTTCTGATGCTCTTACATTTATTTGTTATGACAGTACATGCAGGCTATTTACTAACCTGCCTCGCGACGCATCCTTTGCAGCCTAGCATCATAGGCTTGCTGGTTTGCAGCACGCTCATTTGCAGCTGTCAGAGAAGTACAGTGATATTTAGCCGTACCTATCCATAGTATACACAGGCTAGGCAATTATTAACTACGTAGTGGAAGGAGTACTTACTCAGTTCTGGGGTATTCTGCATCTGCCTTGCTTCTTGGATCCACTGTTCCAAGACATCCCCCCTCCGGCACTTCAGGTCTGCATGGTGTTGCCTGATCTTCTCACCAGTCCGGGGATACCTGTAGCACTAGTGAAGTCACGGCCGAGACTGTCCCAGGCCTCCGTTTTGTACTGCGAGCCCTGGTACTGGCCCTGCAGTAGCCCCCTGTCATGGTGCTTTACCAGGAGCCATACCATGAATTTGGTCTCCTGGATGCCTCAGTGCTGCACTCTAAAGTGAGTGCCTTCTCCCACTCCAGCCATTCTGCCTGCAGGGAGATGCTACAACCAGTTATGAGCCATATTCCCGCCTCTTCGGTTTAAGTAGGGCCAGATTCCCGCAATTTTCCTTAATTTGCTGGTTTCAAAAAGGCTAAGCTATGTCTTATACATTACAGGTTATATATGTGTCTGGTATCTGTGATTCATGTGTACATACACTGTATGGGGTCCTGGGGACTTCATAACTTTATTACAGTGACACCTCAACTCTATGTTTACTGCAGTACTCCAGTTCACATATTTATGGTCTGTGGTGGGTTATAGAACATTACACTGTACATAGATTTAGTTCACATGTTTGATTTGATTTCCCTGTGGTAAGGATTAGTTTGCTGATACCTCCTTTATATGTATTGCTATCATGGCGTAGTGGTTAACTACTGTGACTGTGATGTACAGAGTCCTAAGTTCTAGTCTTGCAGAGGCTGTTTATTTTGTTGCTGGCCAGAACACGAGCTGTTGGGTACAGAGTGATTAAGGCACTTTAAAGCAGTTGTGAGCGGGTGTGCGCAGGTTTGCATGGAGCTAAGCAATGCTAACCTCCAGTTACAGTTTCTTACACTCAGTTAGCCTTTACATTGCTTCACCAGTGTGGTCCTCGCATACCGGCGGCCAAACAGGCTTACACCCGCTTGCTCCCGCACTTGCAAATGCACTGCATTTGGGGTTTGCATCAGACACTCACACCCCTGGGTGGGGGTGAGGACTACAATAATACATTTTGATGCCTATTACATTGGCTTACATGCCTGCAGTAGGGTGTTGTGACCATGTGTTCATAGGTGTTGTGTAGTGGATTATGCAATGATCGATATGGTTATACCATACTTAGCCATATAAACTGGACTGTTCTGCGGTGGGACCCATATCGGGAATGGCTGCCCAGTAGGCATAAGCATGCCAGTTGACTGTACAGAATCCGTGGCCTGTCCAGAATTTGCTTCATACTATTGGTGTGTTCCTCTTACAATCTGCACCTGTATGGCAAATACCTGGGAACTGACACCATTAAATACAGACAAGTAATTGGGTTTAGGACCCCACATCTTTCAGCCAAGTCATGCTAATGCATAACCTATTATTCTGTCAGCTTTCTAAAGTTGTAAGTGGAATATGTGCTTTCTGTCCCTATTTGTTCCCCCAACGGTTTATGTTCTGTCCAGTGGTTTTGCTCTTAGGGGTTGAGAAGTATGGGCATAAGCTCTGCCCATTTTGGAATATTACTTACATCCCCGGTGCTTGGTATCACATCTGGACAGAGGAAGAACGACAAGGAGACATGGTGGTGGAATGAGGAAGTACAGGAGAGTATACAGAGAAAGAGGTTGGCAAAGAAGAAGTGGGATTGTCAGAGAGATGAAGAAAGTAGACAGGAGTATAAGGAGATAAGGTGCATGGCAAAGAGAGAGGTGGCGAAGGCTAAGGATAAGGCATATGAAGAGTTGTATGAAAGGTTGGACACTAAGGAGGGAGGAAAAGGACCTGTACCGATTGGCTAGACAGAGGGACCGAGCTAGGAAAGATGTGCAGCAGGTAAAGGTGATAAAGGATAATGAGGGAAACATACTCACAAGCGAGGAGAGTGTGTTGAGGATATGGAAAGAGTACTTTGAGGGGTTGATGAAAGAAAAGAATGAGAGGGAGAGAAGGTTGGATGATGTAGGTATAGTGAATCATGAAGTACAATGGATTAACAAGGAGGAAGTAAGGATAGCTATGAAGAGAATGAAGAATGGAAAGGCTGTTGGCCCAGATGACATACCTGTGGAAGCATGGAGGTGTTTAGGTGAAATGGCAGTGGAGTTTTTAAACAGATTGTTTAATGAAATCTTGGAAAGTGAGAGGATGCCTGAGGAATGGAGGAAAAAGTGTTTTGGTACCGATTTTTATAAGAATAAGGGTGATGTGCAGAGCTGTAGTAACTACAGAGGGATTAAATTGATCAGTCACAGCATGAAGTTATGGGAAAGAGTAGTGGAAGCAAGGTTAAGAAGGGACGTGATGATTAGTGATCAGCAGTATAGTTTCATGCCAGGAAAGAGCACTACAGATGTGATGTTTACTCTGAGAGTGTTGATGGAGAAGTACAGAGAATGTCGGAAGCAGTTGCATTGTGTTTTTGTAGACTTAGAGAAAGCATATGACAGGGTGCCTAGAGAGGAGTTGTGGTATTGTATGAGGAAGTCAGGAGTGTCAGAAAAGTATGTAAGAGTGGTACAGGATATGTACGAGGGTAGTGTGACAGCGGTGAGGTCTGCTGTGGGAGTGACGGATGCGTTTAAGGTGGAGGTGGGGTTACATCAAGGATCAGCTCTGAGCCCTTTCTTATTTGCAATGGTGATGGACAGGTTGACAGATGAGATTAGACAGGAGTCCCCATGGACAATGATGTTTGCAGATGACATTGTGATCTGTAGTGAGAGTAGGGAACAGGTGGAGGAGACCCTGGAGAGATGGAGATATGCTCTAGAGAGAAGAGGAATGAAGGTCAGCAGGACTAAGACAGAATATATGTGTGTGAATGAGAGGGAGGATAGAGGAATGGTGAGGATGCAAGGAGTAGAGGTCGCAAAGGTGGATGAGTTTAAATACTTGGGGTCAGTAGTTCAGTGTAATGGTGAGTGTGGAAGAGAGGTGAAGAAGAAAGTACAGGCAGGATGGAGTGGGTGGAGAACAGTGTCAGGAGTGATTTGTGACAGACGAGTACCTGTAAGAGTGAAAGGGAAGGTCTACAAGAGGGTAGTGAGACCAGCTATGTTATATGGGTTGGAGACAGTGGTATTGACAAAAAGGCAGGAGTTTGAGCTGGATGTGGCAGAATTAAAGATGGTAAGATTTGCACTGGGTGTGACGAGGGTGGACAGGATTAGGAATAAGTATATTAGAGGGTCAGCCCAGGTTGGAAGATTTGGAGACAAAGCCAGAGAGGCATGATTACATTGGTTTGGACATGTGCTGAGGAGGGATGCTGAGTATATTGGGAAAAAGATGCTAAGGATGAAGCTACCAGGTAACAGTAAAAGAGGAAGGCCTAAGATAAGGTTTATGGATGTGGTGAGAGAGGACATGCAGGTGGTTGGTGTGACAGAGCAAGATGCAGAGGACAGGAAGAAATGGAAACAGGTGATCTGCTGTGGCGACCCCTAACGGGAACAGCCGAAAGAAGATGATGATGACTTACATCCCCGGGGCAGTCCTAACACAACTACGCCAGCCAACACCTGCGCACCTAGGCCCGTAATTGCATACGCATAATTCCCCCACCTGCCCCTTCTCTACAGCACTCATCCTTACTGTGGGTGCAGGTGGGGTCTAACTACACCACTACACACTGCCCACTCTCCACGTGTCAGGACCCATGTCGTACATAGTGTCGACCCATTGGTCATCAGGCTTGCACAACCTACCGGTCCGTGTATGTATACATCTTGGTTGGATGAATCATTACAGGGACTGACTCCAATGTAATTTTTGGGGTGTCCCACAAGGACAAGATTAGAAGAAACTGCAAGCGGAGGTTACAGACATATATATATATATATATATATATATATATATATATATATATATATATATATATATACATATATGTGTGTATGTGTGCATGTGCGTAGATATACACAGATATACAGCTATGATATGAAACAGCACACTAGAATGACATATGTTCACAGGCTATGCCAATGGAAGTGAGGTGCCCAAGCAAGAAACATGTAACACGTAGCATGACCCCCCCCCCCCAGCCGGACAGAGGAAACATACACACTCATTTTTCTCACATCCCTGGGGCTGTCCGTATAGACCCACATCAGCCAACACCTGCACACTTAGACCCATAACTAGCTACCCATAGTTCCCCCACCGGCACCTCCTCTACAGCACCCATCCTTCCTCTGGGTGCAGGTCAGATCTGAACACTCCACTACCTGCTTCCCACTCTCCACCTCATGGGACCTATGTCATACGTTGTCTCGACCCATGGGTCATCAGGCTTTCCCATCCTTGCATTCTGAGTATGTATCCTCCCCAGCCAGAATGGTTGTCGTATTAGCTTCCTTTGGTTGTATGTCAATTTTTGGGGCGTCCCACAAGGGACACTCCTGTTTGTGTTCCAAGATTAGATTTCATGAGTGCACTCTGTACCCCCCTGGTTCTGTCCTGCTGTGGTCTGGGGAGCAGTGGACTATTTACATTGTTTGTGGGTTTGTGTGTATGTTTCCTCTGTCCGGCTGGGGGGGAGGTCATGTTACATGTTACATGTTTCTTGCTTGGGCCCCTCACTTCCATTGGCATAGCCTGTGAACATATGTCATTCTTGTGTGCTGTTTCCTATCATAGCTGTTTATCTGTGTATATCTACGCACACGCAGACATACACATATATATATATATGTCTGCAACTATATTTATATATATATATATGTCTGTAACCTCCGCTTGCAGTTTCTTACACTCATTTAGCTTCTACTTTACTTAATCTGTGTAGGCAATGCATACCCCCACACAAACGCACTTAAACACACTTACTGGTGCTTATATATGCTTACTACTGCTTATTTATGCTTAAGCCACTACACTTTTGCTGTGCTGATTCATTTGCATATATACCCATATACCCATGGATCCTAGTTCCCCAAACACCCACTCCAACACTTCACTGACACAGCAGTCATCCATTCTCCAGTTGGATACATGATGTATCCACACCTCTACACATTGGGCACTCCCTACTTCTGTAGACCCATCCCATGGGTTGACTCACTCCATGTATCCTCAGACATCCCAAACTTTTAGTCCACAAACATTGGTGAAATGAGTGACCAGTAGGACACTATTCACAATTTTTGGATTGTCCCACCTGAGACACACATGTCTTTATATCAAGATTGGACTCTATACTTCATTACGTCATTACTCTCGTTAACAAGACACTACAATAAATTAATAACTATGACTATGTCGTAACACACACGTTACACATGATTACACATGAGAGCTAGTAATGTACGAGTTCTGCGACATTATATTACAAATAGGATCGGTTTAGTGATTGGTGTTGCCGTAGCAGGCAGATCACAGGAATGATTCCACTATTTCATAGTGAGAAAGTCCTCACAATTTTTTTTTTTATAACAGCACTGACTTCAGACAAAGTACACACTTCTGCATTTTTGCAGATTCGTCCCTTCCCTCTTATGTACAACCGATTATTCTATCTACTGTTGAGGTTTGTAGGGGCATTTTCATGTTATTTATATCTACAAAAGGAATGCATGTGTTACAGGGAATGTACTTCTACATATACATGTATGCATGTGTGTATGCATATATACTTATAACGAACTCGCTGACCTCCACGAGGCAGTCCAGTTAGAGCCAGGCCACCCAACCCTGACATGCCTGGATCCATAATTTCATACCCATGGTTCCTCCACCCCACCCGAGTTCGACATGCACGCAAACCATCCATTCTCCTGTTGCTATCACAGCCATGACACACCTCCACACATTGCCCTCTCCCCAGCGTTAAGGACCCTACACGTATGTTGTCCCAACCCATGTATAATCATGCTCTCCCACCATTTGGTCCTTGAACATACCTGCCCTTGCTTGTGTAATTGTCGGCAGTCCACATCACCAAGCAATTTTTGGGTAGTCCTACCAGAGACTACCCTGTGATTGTTTGTAAAGTAGACTTAGCAGATCGATAATGTTGCTCCCACTGGTAGTGTCCTGCCTGTGGTGTGAGTAACAGTGATTTGCTCACCCCTGCCCAGCTTTATATGACATAAGCTGATAACACTAAATAATACTGGGGTTGCTGTTGATTTCCTTCTCATTCATTTGTATGCTTTATTATCACAACGTTCATTCTTCATATATATCTGTGTTCACCAGTGGGAGTGGTTAACACTGAACAGCCTGCCTGTCCCTGGAGGAGTGGTTACTACCTAGAAGCTGTAGTTTTATTGGCCATTTTGGGTCAATTCTAAACTCCTTGATCTGTCTCTCTTAAAACCCAGCTGCCTCGTGGTTTTGGCATCTTTTCAGGCTTGCTAGTTGTTGCTGAAACACCTACCAAGGGGAGAAAACGCTGAGAGTAGAAAAGGAGCCACTTTTGTGATTTTAACTATTTTCTTCTGATTTTTTGTTAAGTTTTACTGCTTTGCCGCCTACGTTTTGGCATTTTCCGGCTTGCTAAAGTTTATATCTGTAACAATAACAGTACTTGGAACACATCTAGAGTCTGTTTACTGCATTTCCTGTGTTGCACCTAATTTAAAATCGTTTTTTTTTCTCTAAAAACTGCATTTTACCTGATTTTGGCCTAGCACTCAAGTGTGGGGTCATTTATTGCACTGTTGTGATTATTTTGCTGCTTGTGTATCTTTGCTACCTTTAAACTACAACAAAAAGAAAAAAAAAAATCTTGCTTTTTTCCCACTTTCTGAAAGGTAAGAAAGTTCAGTTACAGATTTGCTGTTCTGAACTATTTGGAAGTTTCTAGAAGGCCAGTGCTTGCTTGGGCTAAAGGGAAGTCTCTGTGTTCACCAGTGGTTAACACTGAACAGCCTGCCTGTCCCTGTTGGAGTGGTTACTACCTAGAAGCTGTAGTTTTATTGTCCATTTTGGGTCAATTCCAAACTGCTTGATCTCTCTCTCTCTCTCTTAAAACTCTACAACTCTCTTTTTGCGCGGTTTTGCTCACTGAGCAGCGTCGGGCAGCGCCGCCTTAAACAGGTTTAAAGTATTCCAGGCTCCACAAAGTCTGCTCTTCACTTTTTCCCTTAGAACTGTTCAAACTCTAAAAAGTAATCACTCTATTCTCTTTCTAAAGCCCTGCACTTGCTCAGCTCTTATAAGGAAACACTAACTAACTAAAGCACTGTACCCTCCTTGACTTCTCATAAGTATTAGGCTCCCGATTGGCCCTTCCTGATCAAGTGAAAAATCAGTTCCCTTCCCTAATCTGATCAGTAAAAAAACAGTTCCCTATACTAATCTGGTATGTCCAAGGGTCAGTTTCAAGGTCACTCTCCAGTCCAGCTGGTGAATCTGGGAATTTTGAGGCAATGTTACAATTGCCTTATGTACACAGACAACCCTCTCCTCCTTCCAACAAACTCTAATACTTGTGAGAGATGCAGTTACACAGCCAAACTGGAGGCAGAGCTCTCTCAACCCAAGACTGGCACAGTCAGTCAGGAGGAAAAGGTAACCACCCACACCACAAATCCAGTCTCACACAGACCTATTGCATCTGCATACCCAACACATAAACACACAAAAACATACTCGGAGGCTCTAAATAAAAATCTGCCTAAACAGCAAAGACCTCCTAAGCAGATATCCAAGCAACAGCCGCCCCTCAACAATACCCATGAATCACATATCTCACAAAATCAGTGTGCCTCACAATCACAGCCCTTAAGGCCAAACAACACACCAAATACACTTGTTATAGGGGACTCTATTGTCCGGCACACTGACGTCCCGCTCACCAGACTGAACAAGGCGAAGGTCACTGTAAGCTGCCTGTCGGGTGCCAGGATCTGCCACATAACGTAAGCACTCAGGTCACTCCAAAGCAAGTACAAGTATGACTCCATCATTATCCATGCTGGTGTGAATGACTTGAGACCTGGACTACATGAAAAGAGACATAGAGGAGCTCTCTGACCATGTAGCCCAGGCTGGTATGACCCTGACCTTGAGTAGCATCTTGCCCTCACCAAGAATGATGCCACAGTATAAAGACAAAATGATCAGTTTCAACAATTGGCTAAAGTATTGGTGTCATTCAAAAGGGATCCAGTGTCTATCAGCCTGGGATGACATGCTCGACAAGCCACGTTGCTTTGCTAGGGACGGCTTGCACCTGTCACCCTTAGGCTTTCGTATACTGGCCAAGGCTCTTGCCACCCCCATAGTGCCTTTTTTAGGCAAGGCTCAAAGGACAAACCCACCTCCATAGACAACCTAAGGATAAAAAAACTAAAGGTAATGCTACTCAATGCCAGAAGTCTAAACCTCAAGATGCACGCACTCGAGGCTCTCCTCAGTATGGGGAAAATCAATGTCTGTGCAGTAACAGAAACCTGGTTCAAGGCTCCTGAGAACACCCCAGCACTACCAGGTTATAACTCATACCATGCGTTTCGGCCCCAAAACTCTGACCGAAGCACAAAAGGAGGGGGAGTATTTATATTCATCAAAGATACCTACACCTCCAGGTTAGTGGCACTGCACGAAGCATCGGAAACCATCCATGTGCAAATAACAGCGGGCAAAACTGCCTTTCAGTTTGTAGCATGCTACAGAACACCCTCCCTATTACAGGAACCCCACTTGGCATTCCTGAGAACACTGGAGAATATGAAGGTCTCTCCAAACACTATGTTATTGGGTGACTTCAACTACCCAAACATTGACTGGGAAATCTACTCAAGCCCAAACACCCTCGCCCAACGGTTCCTTGAATTTATAAACTCTAACGCGATGGAACAGCTGGTCACCACTCCCACAAGAGGGAACAACATATTGGACTTGGTCATCACCAACATAGGGACTCTATGTTCCACACCAGAGGTAAACCCCTCATTGGTAAGATCAGACCATAAACAAATTCCCCTGGACATCCATATCCTGTCCCCACCCCCAGCCAAGGAAATCACTGTAAAGAATTTCTCAAAAGCCAACTTTGCACTTCTCAAGACTGAGGTGGAATCCTCCAAAGCCCCCGGGCCAGAGGATAATACAGCCCAATCTGCAGAATCCTTTACAAATGCATTCTATGAGCACCTGCAGGAATGCATGGATCATGCTATCCTAAATAAAACCAAGACTCACTCCTCCAAAAACAGGAGACTGGTCTGGTGGACCCCAGCCATAAATAAGGTATACAACAGAAGGAGGAAGCTACTACATGACAGAGCAAAATCCCAAAAAGGGAAGGCATCCCTGATCAGTATTAGCAAGAAACTTCGATCCCTCATAAAATCATCAAAGGCCAGTTTCGAAAGAAATATTGCCCTAGACACTAAAGATAATCACAAGACCTTCTTTAGTTATGTCAGGAACATGGGTGGAAACTCCCAGATATGCTCTGAATTGTTGCATAACGGTACAAAATATACCAAACCTACAGACATAGCCAACATCCTGGCAGACAGATTCAGTGCAAACTTCTCCCCCCTTCTCCCCCAAAGAAGCAAATGCCTATCCCAACTGAATGTAACCTCTCTGACATCACAGATGCACAGGTGAAAGCTGCCCTCTCCAAAGCAAAAAAACGCAGCATCTATGGGACCGGACGGTGTCCCAGGCTGTGTCTTACATGAGCTCCAAGAACTGGACCCTCACATTAAGTCACTGTTCAAACTCAGCCTTACTACAGGATATGTACCCAAAGAATGGCATACAGCTACAGTGGTCCCACTCCACAAAGGTGGTGCCACAACGGACCCCGGGAACTATCGCCCCATAAGCCTGACTAGTCTGGTCTGTAAAGCTATGGAGCATATTATCATGGAACTCATAAACAAAGACATTGGGAGCCTCCAGACACTGGACCCTACCCAATTCGGCTTTGTTAAGGGCAGATCTTGCCTCTTAAACCTAGTTGATTTCTTTGAAACAATTACCAAAGCCATAGATGAGGGCAAGGTAGTCCACACAGCCTACCTGGACCTCGCAAAAGCCTTCAACACAATGCCCCACTCGGGCATCATAAATAAGCTTACCAGCTTAAATATCACCCCCTGTATCAGAAGATGGGTTGCAAACTGACTCAGAGATAGAACCCACATGGTCAAAATCGCAGGTGCCATGTCCGAATCCAAACCAGTTACAAGTGGTGTCCCACAGGGCTCAGTTCTGGGACCTCTCTTGTTTGATATATACTCCTCTGAGGTTCAGGCTAACATGGGGGGATTATGGCTGACAAAGTTCGCAGATGACTGCAAAACTGGGGGCCATAATTGAATCTCCAGCTGACACAAGCATCCTCCAAAAGGGTCTCACAGAGACGGATGCTTGGTGCCAGAGCCACGGCCTCAAGCTAAATGCTAAAAAGTGCATAGTCATCCCATTTGGGAAAAACAAGGTGCCTACAAATTACAACATAGGTGGTAATCCATTAAGTACGGAAGAAGTAATTAGAGATTTGGGGACCAACGTAGATAGTAATCTCTCCTTTGATAATCACGTTGCCAAAGTGGTTAGAAAGACCTTCTATATAGCCCACCTTATCACGAAAGGGTTCGCATCTAGATCAAGAAAGGTCATTGTGCCCCTCTACTGGCCACCATCAGGCCCATAATTGAATACAGTGCCCCTTTTGGGATGTACCTTACCCGACACCTGCAGCAACTGGAGAGACCCCAAAAGTACCTCACCAAGAGGATCATGGGCTACAAACAGATGTCCTATGCAGCTCGTCTAAAGAAACTCCAGCTCTACTCAGTTGCTTACCGCCTACTCAGAGGCGATCTATGCCTGATGTACAAAGCCATGTCAAACCCAGAATTAATGGACATGCTCCACCTCAAAATATCCAAGTCCCTTAGAGCTACACGCTCCAGGGACCTAAACCTCAGCACAAAAATGAATAGGACATGCTGGAGGGACAGATTCATTTCCCAGAGGCTCCCCTCACTCTGGAATAGAATCCCAGTTCATGTTAGACATATCCCCTCGCTCACCCTCTTCAAGCGAAATCTGGACGCGTGGATGGGAAATCGCAAATTCACCCCTGGGATCTCTTCTGTGTGTCCCTGCTAGACAGAGGCACAGTAAACTAATCTTAAAAGGGTACCTTCTGTGACCTACTTTACAGAGGCACAGTAGGCTAATCTAATAGGGAGGCGGAAGCCAAATACACTCTGGCTAGGCTTATAAATGCCCTAGGGCAGATAGCCTAGTATCTACCTATGAACCTATGAACATATATATATATATATATATATATATATATATATATATATATATATATATTATATATCTGTACATACACATGCACATACATCTACATAATTATATACATTTCCTATGCTGTTGCATGACTGTGCTGGACGATATGTTTGTGATAACATCAGATTTATGTATATCTGCTATGGCTTAGTGGTAAATCACATCGGCTGTGGTGTGCAAGGTCCTGGGTTTGACCTTTGCAGAGGTAATTTATTTTGTTGCTGCCAGAACAAGGGCCATTGGATACAGAGTGATTAAAGCACTTTTAAGCAGTTGTGAACAGGTGTGTGCATGTTTGCGCGATGGTAGGCTGTGCTGTCTTCCAATTACAGTTTGTTAAATTCAGTTAGCTTCTACTAAGGTTAATGTGTGTGGGCACTGCTTACACCCACGCAAACGCACTTAGACTTGCTTACTGGTAGTTATATATGTTTGCTACTGCTTATTTGTGCTTTACACCTGCTTACTAGTGCCTTATTCATTATGACACTACCACTTTGATTGAATGACATTAGTTAAACATTTCATGCAGTACTCCAGTTCACATTTACATGTTATTATGTAGGTTATACAGCAAAAGGATGTATAAATATGTTCATATACACATTCCACATGGAAAATGATATGTGCTATAGTGTGACTTGAACCGTGCATGCCTGTTTGTTAAGCAGATGCTCTAACCACTACACTATTGACGTTAACATTGATTCCGCATGTTATTTTGTATTTGGATGAGATTGATGTGTAAACTACACTAAGCAGAGGCCAACGACGTGCAAACACACTGCACTTCGCTTACACTTTCAATAAAAGCAATGTTGTTGTGTCTTTCGGCTTTTCCCGGTTAGGGGTCGCCACAGCGGAGCTCCGGTCCGCTAATGATTGGCAGTAGATTTTTACGTGCCGAGTTGCTGGCCCTGACGCACAACCTTCAATAAAGGTACTCCCATTCATGCATGTCTCCACACAGAAGACGCTCTAACTGAGAATTAAACAGGACAACGTCTTACTGTGAGGCGACAATGCTAACGCAGCACCACCACCGCAGTACTCAATAATGAAGCAATACAAATGTAAAATAGGAACACAGTGAATCTAATTGTGATAGTTCTAGGGACGGGGCTCAACATTCCACTATGTGCTTGTGCGTTTACAACTTTGATTTTATTTCAATGTTCGTGGACACTCTTGTATGCTTAGCATACATTTCAGTATCTGCAGACACTGAATTAATTGCTTACTATTAGAGGGGGTTCTAATAGTAAGCATTGTAGGTTGTGCAACTGTGGGGGCATGTTTAAACCTCCGTAGAGCACTTAAACATGTCCCCTGTACTCGCACACGTTTCCTGTGCACGTCCAGGGTGCGGCAGCGCACCCTCATAAATATTCATATGGTGCTGCTGCACCATCTGAAAGGAGGACGATCGGCGCAAGTCTAAAACCATCCTTATGCCAAGCTTCATGAATTCCGGTGATTGTCTTTGCTTATTTCTTTCTCATCTCCTTACACAATCAGATTTATTTTTACACTATTAAATCCTTTCAGCTGCATATCATTTTGCATTTTCTGCCAACAATTTCTAATTCTTTTACAGTTGAAAAGGACATGTTCCACAAATTCTTCTTCCCTGCAAAAATATTTTTTTGAATTTGCATTTTATAGTTCATCATGCCCTTTACTGATAACTTTCGGGTCTATATCACATAGTCGAAGTTTAATAACTTCGAATACGGAATGTTCGAACCATCCTGTTCGAAGTTTAATAACTTCGACTATGGATAAAAAATTTAAAAAAAACAAAACAAAACAAAATAAACTGTTCTACGCAGGGGGCAAGCCCCCCTGCACCCCCCACTACTTAAATATACCAACTCAGAGATCGCAGCACATTGATCAAAACAGAAATCTCCCCTTACGGTGATTTTTGTTGAAAAGCTCAAACATCTGCAAATTCAAACTTATGGTCTCGACCATATGAGGTTTGAACTTGCAGAAGTTCAACTATCTGATTTTTTTATCATCAGTCCTCATAAAAAGTTCTTACATTCACATTCTCTTTAAATCTCTCTCTTATTTTTTCAAGAATACTTTTATTTCATTCATAACCTCTCCCAGTAGACTTATTGAAAAAAAATAAAAACTTCCCATTGCTTCTTCATACTACTCCCTTCTATTAGAAACTATTATAACATTATTTGCTTTTCTCTACAGCTTATCCTATACTGTAATTATTTTCTCTTCTTTCCACAGCTTTGAAAGTAACATCCCCTTTTTAGCAGGGTTTAACCTGTATCCCCAAAATGAATAGAAATATAATTCTAACAACTTCTTATCTTAGGAATGTGTAAATATAAATGCAGCCCAAATAATTCAGTCTTCCTAATACCACTGAGCATATCAAGTAAACTTCCTTTCCAAAGGACAAATCATATAATATGCAAACTGTAATCATACCCCACAAATCCTTTAAAATTTGCTACCATTAATATAAACTACCCCATCACTTCCAGGCTCAATACCTAACACTTCTATCACTTGCGTATTGAGATTGGCATCTCCTACTTTCTTACTGTCTCCATAACGTTTATTCTTTTCTTGACTCAAAGTCAAGTCAGCATCATGTAATACTTTACCAATTTTTGTCATAACTGAAATTACTCGTTTATTTTTTATCATCTGCATAATTTATATTTAAATGAATGCTAAAGTCTGTAATACATTTCATATTTATACTAACATTTCTCAAATCATTTTCTACTTTCTAAATAATTGCATCATTTACTTATCTGAATGATGCAGTACTCAAAGGATACCTTTGTTTTGCTTTTTTATGGATTTATATCTTTTCTCCCTTCCAGACATTTACCACAGAAATAACATAAGAACTTCGATAAACAGCTCTTAAAATGTATACTTTTTTGCAGGATTCCATAATTTCAAAATACATTCCTATATTTTTCTTGTTTCACATTATCATATCCTTTTTTACATTTCATGCAATAACTTTACACAATGTAAGCCTCTGTTTTACTGCATCAGCAATTCTCTTCACAATAAGCAGAGCTTCTGTGGTATCCTTCCCTTTTATTCTATCAATTAATTCACCAATAACCTCAGTAATAATCTTACAAAATCTCTTTTTAAAGATAGTCATTATGACTTTATAGTTCATATTAATTATCACAATTGATCAACAGTTTAATAACTCAGTTTTATATCTGACTTTCTAAAATAACTTTATTGCACCAGTACAACATTCTCTCCTTATACCATTAATTTAAGACTTTTTAGTAAACAGGCTTTTTAAAAATCTTCCATTTTTTTATACAAACTTCATAAAATTCCATCATAACCTGGCACATACTTAACATTTCCCTGTCTTGTAACTTTATTTAACTCTTTCATAAATGCACCCTTCTTAAGTTCTCTTTTTGGTCTCTTATGACATTCTAACAGCTTCAGCTACTATCATAAATATTATCATTGTCAGAATACATATTTTGTAAGTAGTTTTCTACTTCCAGTCTATTGTCTTTACTATTTTTTTGTAAAAAATAAACTTCTTAGTTTTTAACTTTCCATATCGCATTATCATTACATTTAATTTTTTACGTAAAAAAAGATTTACCTCTTTACTCCTACTTTTGAGCATATATTTTGCCTCCACAAAGCATGTTTAAACAGTAACTTGTTCGCTTTTGCATTCATACAAATCCCATAAATTGATGTATACAGCCTTTTCATGCAGTAAGACTTCAAATTGACCACACATTTCCTTCCCCATTTTCTCTGACATCTAAACCAATCTTTTTAATGCCTGAATGCATTAGTTTATGTTTTTACTTATATGCCAGCCACCAGTCTATCTAGTTATTATAAAACAATTCTCATTCCCATTTTATCTTTAAATAATTTTCTTCCTTCTTCTTTACTAATTTTTAACTCATTGCAATCCTCTGTCAGGCATTTTATGCCCATCTCCACCTTTATTATCTTCATACTCTAATAACCTCACAATCTCAGTGTCATGTTTTAATTCCCTTATTAAATAACTAAATGAAGTATGATATAACACTATTATGTGTGTATCATCCTTCTTCAGCCAATTTCAGATAAAACCTCCTTCATCAGGTTTCTACTAAACTGGATTTCTTTTGTGGTTTTCATCTTCCATCCCCTTAACTCACAATAAAAAATCACCTATCACAATCCTCACATTATCCCCAAGTATTTAATTTCTTCATCAAACATTAGACTTTTTAACATATTTGTACTTGCATAGAATAATATTAACTGAATGCTTCTTCCTTTAATATCACAGCCAAGTATTTTAATATTCCTACTAGAATACTATGAATACAAAATGCATTTGCATTCTGCAAGTTCACTAATATCCCTATACCTGAACAAACACCACCCCAACACTAGCCCACTTGATCACCTCATAAATGTGAACACTGTTGTGTTTTGGTGTTTAGTAACCACTCTCATATCCAAAAGACAAATAATGTGTTTGCTGACAGTTTTGCACCATTGTGACACATAAATACATCTTCATATTAATTAACGTGTTAACATCTAAGGAACCTGTAAAAAATACCATTTGTTTTATTTCTGCCTGCATGTTTCATAGAGTTTTTATCTTCTTAATTTTAACTTGTGTAACATGTTGTTAAATCATTCTCATATTTTACTTTCTCAATATTAGAGTTATCCATTTTATAATTTTGTTCTTCATCCTCTCCTCTACTCATCTGATCATCTTCATCCTCATTACCATCTGTTTGTTTCCCATATCTTGTTTGTTTTTCACATCATTAACTTGCTCATTGCCGTTTTCTGCCAAAGTATTCTCCATTACTTCATTTACATCACCTTCCTGAGTTTGCATATCAGTCAAATAAAAAAATGTCCTTCTTTATCAATTTACTTTTATGACATGTAATTTCATAGTTTTTAAGAGAATGTTCTACCTTTCCACACAAACTGCATCTGTACTTTGTAATTCATTAATTAAATGACTGTTCACACCAAAGAAAATGCATATTTGTTTTTTTTGGCATGCCTTAAAGTACCTCTTATGCCATCTATGATAATAACCCAAGAAGACTGTTGTAATGCATTATCCACTTTTTTTCAAAGCCAATACTTCCCAAGCAAAATTCTGTAAACCAATGTAATCCATTACTTTTTAGAAGAATATGTTTCTCATTCCACATCAAGGCTAGCCATCCAACAGTGTGAACATTGTCTCTAAGTAAATTGATGACTGTTAATGTGACACCTTTATCCATGTACAAAATGGAAAAAGCGGTTTGATGCTGATGCTGATTTCCTTACATTTGTTTGGGAAATAACATTGTATTTCAGATTAACCATTCATATCACTTTCAAATTGTAAAACAAAGTATTTTTTTTTTAATTACAAAAGTCTCTGTAAAATTGTGCTCCTCCCATGGATATGCCTGTTTTTTGCAATTAATTTTTTACCAAAAATGGTTCATCAAAAGAATCAATAGTAATGTCACAAATGTCTTTGCTTCCTAGTAAGATTAGTGAATGAAATTCGGGAGGCCCCAAACCCAAATTTTTAAGTAAATTCAATCATACAAAATGAAATGTACAGTTTTTCCTTGCTTTAAAATGAACCAAAACATGCTTTCATTCTGCAAATATATGGTTAAGTTTGCCTTCTGCTATAGCCATAATACTTGCATAACTTTTCTGTGTTGACTGCCTCATACGTTCATCTTAGTAACAGCATGTGGTTGCTGTGTGCATTTCCAGACAGAACAGTATTCTGACTGACTCCTTTTTCCAATATTTATTATTTCTGCCATGGGTAATGCCTCACAGAGCTCCATAGCATTGGACCATGAAAGCAAACTCTCATCTATTGGTTCTGGCTCATTAAACAGTGTTTTATAACTGCAATGCCGCTAATCCATTATCATCAAAATCAGTAAAAATATCATTAATTTGGGAAGATGCAGTCTCAGCAATTCCGGCATCTGACTCCATTGTTATATCTCCACCCTCCATCTCCAGTTGTAATGAGCTGCTTCCATCTGTCCTAATAAGATATTGCAGCCACTTACTCAGCTGAAAAGAGTAAGGGTGCTTTATTAACATTTACATTCATTTTATACTATAAGAAATACTTTAAATCAGCCATTTACACCCTTAGTGTTTTACAGCCACCTTAAATTTATTTACAAGTTATCAAGCTTAAGTAACTTAATTAAACAATTCTATTTCTTTCAATCTGTTTTGCTTTATATCTACCCTCTATTCCCCTCTGCTTCTTCCACAACCATCTTCTTATTTCTTCTAATATCTCATCTTTCATTTTCTTGTTATATAACAAATTCCCATATCTTTTTCCAGAGAACACATATTGTCCCAAAGAAAACTTTATCCTGTTTATCAATATCACATTTCTTTACTTTTTAATGCTTACTATTTAATATCACGCATTTAAATTGTTACCATCTATATTAATTTTTAAACTTTTTCCCAAATTCTTTATTATTTTTGCAGAAAAAAAATAAAAAAGAGTCTTGTTTCTTCTTCACTGCAGTTAGTATATTTTCTTTCTTCTGTTACCTTATATTTTATATTAACTTTCATCGATAACTCGTCAAATAAAATTCTCCACAAAAATCATCTGTTTCATATGAAAATTCAAGCTTTTTCTTTCTGTCTTCTATAGCCTTTTCACCTTTTTTATTCCTTCCATTTGTGCACTATTTTTTTTCTAAAACCATATTATACCGTTTCCATAATTTCATTTTATTTCCATGCTCTTTTTCTTCCAGCCTGTCCTTTTTCTTTTCTCTTTTCTCATACATTTTTATATTTTATCAATGACATCCTAACTATCATTTCCTTTTGTCTTTCTTTTACCTTTCTCATAGCCCAAAATAATGGGCTCTATACTACGATGTCAACAGGACTGTTCATCGAACGCCCTTACATCAACACATATCCACCAAAATACCAAAACTTCGAATGACCACAAAAACGATTTTTTCCTAGGGAAAAAAGTCACTGGGCCAACAATAAACAAAACAAACCATCAGACACAATGAAGTGGGGTGCTTCATCCCCCCCACACCCCCGATGTGGGGGCTGTGTCCCCCACACCCCCTACCTAAATATACCAACTCCGAGATCGCACTACAGTGAGGAAAGTGAAAATTCCAGACAACGGCCAAGTGATTTTTTTTTCCCCTGGAAAAAAAATTTGCTTATGTAGCAATACAGAGTTTTGGTATTTCAGTGGATATTTGTCGATGAAAGGGCATTCGATGAACAGCCCTTTGGAAAAGGTAATATAGACCCAGATAATCCGCAGATGCCAGAGGCACCACTGGAGTTTTTTTTTAATTAAAACTACCTTTTTTCTTTTTATTATAAATTGTCCCTCATCTTATTAGGTTCAACCTTGAGCCCCAAATAAAGCTAAAAAAATTATGACTATATTCCCATTTGAGTGGCAAACATATATATTCCTCCTAAATATTCTATTTTTCCTAATACATAAATATTTAAAATATATGTGTTTTTCTGAAATGATAAATAAAAACTTTTCCACCGAGCTAACCTTTTTTATTTGCTGCAGCATCTCTCTGTATGGCCCTATTATACTTTCATACTCAACAAATGTCACTCCCAAGCATTTAATTCCTCTATTGTGAAATATATTAAATTTATTATTTTTTATCTCACAAAATTTATTATACTTCATTTTGTTTAGCTGCAGACCAGATTTTTTAAACATCATTTTGATCTCTATTTCATCCTAATTTATCAACTCCTTTTTTTATTAAAATTAAATCATCTGCATATGTCATAAAAATACTGGCAATATAACACTTGTTTTAATCTCATATCTTGCTGCCATCACTTCAGACATTCATATCTGTACTACTACATTAATTACTATAACAAATAAGCACATACTCATTGGGCATCCCTGTTTTACTCCTCTCTTAATACTTATTTTTCCAATAAATCCATTTATCATGACTTGTAACTACACATTTTCCAAACATTTCTTTATCACACTAATATTTTTCTCCTGTGCTGTACGCCTCTAAAAGTTGCCAGAATGCTTCATGGCTCATTTTATCAAAGACTTTCACTACACCACCTGTTGTCAGTATTACTTCTTTATTTTCCTTCAGTATCATTTGGACTACTTCTTTCACTATAATTAACATTTAATTCACATCTCTTCCATTTATACAACAGATGCCTTGATCTACTGCTTAATCCAATGTTTTCATCACCCTTTTTTGTATTATTTTCATAAATATTGTATAGTTAGTATTCAGTAGTGTTATATGCCTTCAATTTTATATATTTTCTTTCATCCTTTTTCTATATACATTTTATCACTCCACCTCATTTATCTCCTTCCATTATACCTTCTTTCATCAATTTAATATATTTTTTAAATTTCTCTTTCATCTCTATTCATTTCCTTGTAATACTCACAACATATACCATCCAGTCATGACGATAATTCATTCATGCAGTCCTTTATCACATACTCTGTTTTTTTTCTATTGCTAAACATGTTTACTTTTTCAAATATTTCTCCACTTTCCATTATTCTTTCCCATCCATTTTCTGTTTTTCATACATTTCATCTACAAAATTATCAGCCACCTCCATAATATCCATTTGTTTTTATTTTACGTCTCCTTTGCCGTCTAAGATATTATCCATCCTTCCTTTTTCTCATTTTTACTTCTTTTCATAAATAAAGGGAAACATCCTCTTTCATTTCTTTCAAAACATCTTTCTGTGTAACCTCACATTTATTTTTCTATATTCTTTTTACACATGTTTTTCTATTTCCCCTGTTTTATAATGTTCTTATTCTATCTCTTTGTTTGAATTCTGTACATTTGCTTTATATATCATATTTCTTTCATTAATCTTTTTTCATCTTCTAAATACATTTTTATACTTCTGCTTAAACATTACCCACCACTGTGTCCAGTTTAATAAAAATGGTCTCATTGTTATGTGCGCTTTCTATGTTATGTTCTTCTCTCTTATCATTTCTTCCTCATTTGTGAACTCTGCGGATTATCTCATTATGTCTTTCCCTCTTCTATTATTTTATTGTCTACTCCTATTCTAGCACATACTGTTCTATGATCTGAAAACTATGTCATCTGAGCTCTCCCCTTATTACTTTCCTCTATTTAGAGTAAACTATGTAATCAATTTCAGTCTCAAGATTTCCCCTTTTATATGTTTAGTCTCTATTTCCACATTTTATTAATTCCCTTAACATCTTATCTTAATATTATATCTTATTTTTCCATTTTCTTTTCTCAGGTTATTGTTAACGTCTCCAGTCATCACTCTTGACATATTTGCTAACACATTTTTTTTTAAATTTCTTCAAACAGCTGTTGTCTCTTTGTCATATCAATACATACATAAATCACTATTAATGTTACACACTTTTGTCTCATTCTCATATTATATATCACTACTATTCCTGTTATTACTACTGCAACACAGACAATTCTAAATTCTTATTTCATTTTTTACAAGAATTCCTATTCCAGAACATGTCTTATTTGCTACCAACCAGTTTTTCTCCTGTAGTGCCTGCACTCTTTTTCTGTTTCTTCATTGTTACACTTGGTACGTAGAAAGAATAAAAATCCATTTTTATTTGTTACATCATTCCACCACCACTAAGCCTTTTATATAATTTCTAATGCTATGTAAACTTAATGTTAAAATGCCCATCTAATCCTTTACCTTTTTGTAAGTGTTTTACTTCCAGCTATTTTTTTCTGTTTTCCTTCTCCTAGTCTCCCACCAATTGATTTTTCAGTATATTGTTCTTCTGAACCCATTTCCCCTCTTCTTTATCTTCTTTGCTTTCTAAAATTGTTCTTTTCCTGTCTATTAATAACCCAGCTTTGAATTATTTCTTCTCTAACTACCTCTTCACTGTTTAACCTTTCTTCACTATCTTCTCACATACTACCTTCTCTTTCAACATCTTCTGTAGTAATATGTCTACTGTTTGCTTCTCTTCTAAATAGGTTCATAGGTTCATAGGTTCATACTAGGCTATCTGCCCAAGGGCATTTATAAGCCTAGCCCATAGTTATTTGGCTTTCGCCACCCCTTTAGTTTGAATAAAACTATGCCTATTATTTTGCTGTGCCTCTGTCAAGCAGTGACACTGAAGTAATCCCTGGGGTATATCTGCGATCCCCCATCCATTGGTCAAGATTCCTCTTGAACAAGGCCAGCGAGGTGCTCTGCCTCACATGTACCGGGATTTTGTTCCACAGCATAGGGAGTCTCTGGGTGATGAATCTGTCCCTCCAGCATGTTCTATTAATAACCGTGTCAAGGTTTAAGTCTCCCGCCCTTGTGGTTCTGAGGGATCTAGATTTTTTGAGGTGAAGTATATTCATCAAATCAGGGTTTGACATAGCCTTATATGTCAGGCACAGGTCACCTCTGAGCAAGCGGTATGAGACTGAATAGAGCTGGAGTTCTTTCAGTCGGGCAGCATAAGACATATTTTTGAGACCCTTTATCCTTTTGGTGAGGAACTTTTGGGGCCTTTCCAGCTGCTGCAGGTGTCTGGTCAGATACATTCCGAATGGGGCATTGTACTCAATCATAGGTCTAATGAGTGATGAGTACAGGGGCGATGACCTCCCTTGATCTAGATGTGAATCCCTTCATGATCAGGTGGGCAATGTAGAAGGTTTTCCTAACTACTTTAGCAACATGAGTGTCAAACGAAGGCTACTGTCAACCTGGGTCCCCAGATCCCTGATGACTTCTTCTGTGCTCAGTGGATTGCCACCTATATGGTAGCTAGGGGTAACCTTGTTTTTCCTGAAGGGTATGACTATGCATTTCTTGGCATTTAACTTTAGGCCATGGCTCTGGCACCAGTTATCCGTTTCTGTGAGGCCCTTCTGAAGGATATCTGTGTCAGATGTGTTTTCGACTATGGCGCCCAGTTTGCAGTCATCTGCAAACTTTGTCAGCCATAACCCTTCTGTGTTTGCTTGTACTTCAGAAAAGTAGATGCCGAACAAGAGTGGACCCAGGACTGAGCCCTGTGGGACACCACTTGTGACAGGCTTTGAGTCTGACATGGCTCCAGCAACTCTGACCCTGTGGGTTCTGTCACTTAGCCAGTTTGCAACCCATCTTGTGATGTATGGGTTTACATTCAAGCTGATGAGTTTTTTGATGATACCTGAGTGGGGTATTGTGTCGAAGGCCTTTGCCAGGTCAAGGTAGGCTGTATGGACTGCCTTTCCCTCATCAATGGCCTTGGTGACTGTCTCGAAAAAGTCAACCAAGTTTAAAAGGCATGATCTGCCTTTGACAAAGCCAAACTGGGTTGGATCCAAAGTCTGCAAGTTCCCTATGTCTTTATTTATGAGTTCCATTATGATCCTCTCCATGGCTTTGCAGATAAGGCTTGTCAAGCTAATGGGACGGTAATTTCCAGGGTCGGTGGAGGCACCGCCCTTGTGAAGTGGGACCACAGTCGCCATGCGCCACTCCTTGGGTACGTATCCTGAGGTGAGGCTAAGATTAAACAGCTGTCCTAACTGCGGGTTTAATTCCTCATTGAGTTCATGGAGCACACAGCCGGGGACACCATCCGGTCCCATGGATGCTGTGTTTTTGCTTGGGAGAGAGCAGTGCTCACCTGGGCGTTGGAGACGTTTCGGGGGCTATAATCCTCTGGTGTAGATACCTCTCCTTTCGGGGAGGAGGGGGAGTTTGCACTGAACCTGTCAGCCAGTATGTTGGCAATGTGTGTAGGTTCAGTAATCTTCACATCATTTTGAACTAATTCTGAGCATATCTGGGAGTTTCCTCCTAGGTTTCTAACATAGCTAAAGAAGGCCTTATGATTGTCTTTTGAATCCTTGGCGATTTTTCTCTCAAAATTTGCCTTGGATGATTTTATGAGAGCTCTTAGTTTTTACTTATAATGATCAAGGGTGTCTTACCTTTCAAGGATTTTGCTCTATCTTGTAGTAGCTTCCTCCTTTTGTTGTAGAGCTTGTTTATGGCTGGGGTCCACCAGACTGGACGCTTGCCTTTGGTACAAAGAGTCTTAGTTTTGTTTGGGATTGCCTGATCCATGCAGTCCTGTAGGTGCTGGTAGAAGGCATTTGTAAGTGATTCAGCGGTTTGAGTAATGTTTACCACTGGCTCAGGGGCCTTAAAGGAGACCACACTAGTTTTAGAAGTGTGAAGTCGGCTTTTGAGAAGTTTTTCACTGTGGTCTTTTTTGTTTCAGGTGGGGCGGGATGAGGACCTCCAGCGAGATTAGTTTATGATCTGATCTCACCAGTGAGGGGTATACTTCTGGTGTTGAACATTGTGATCCCATGTTCGTGATGATGAGATCAAGTATGTTTTCTCCTCTTGTGGGGATGGTGACTAGTTGTTCCATGGCATTTGAGTTTATGAACTCCAGGAACCTTTGGGCTAGAGTGTTTGGGCTTGAGTAGTGTTCCCAGTCTATATTAGGGTAGTTGAAGTCACCTAGTATGATGGTGTTTGGAGATACATTTATCCCCTCCATTGTTTTCAGGAAGGCCATGTGAGGTTCCTGAGTTTGAGAGGGTGGCCTGTAACATGCTACAAATTGCAGAGCAGTCTTGCCTATGGTTAATTGCACCTGGATGGTCTCCGATGCATCGCGTTGCCACCAACCTTGAGGTGTGGGTGTCCTTTATGAATATGGACACCCCCCCTTTTTTCTTGGTGTTGTCCGGATTTTGGGGCCGGAACGCATGATATGAGGTGAAACCTGCTAGTGCTGGGGTGCTCTCAGGAGCCTTGAACCAGATTTCTGTCACAGCACAGACATCGATGTTCTCCATACTGAGAAGGGCCTCGAGTGGTGTATCTTGAGATTGAGACTTCTGGCATTGAGCAGCATTACCCTTAGTTTTTACTTTTTGTGTTCTAGGGTGGTAGGTTTAGAATTTGAGCCTTGCCTAAAAAGGCACTATGGGGTGGCAAAGCCTTTGCCAATATCCGGAAGCCTAGGGTGACAGGTGCAAGCCGTCCCTTGCGAAGCAGCGTGGCTTGTCCAGCATGTCATCCCAGGCAGACAGACATTGATCCCCTTTGAATGACACCAGAATTTAAGCCAATTATTAAAGCTGATCATCTTATCACTGTATTGTGGCATCATTCTAGGTGAAGGTAGGATACTGCTCAAGGTCAGGGTCATACCTGCCTGGGCTACATAATCAGAGAGCTCCTCAATGTCTCTTTTCATGTAGTCCAAGGAGGTACGCCTCAGGTCGCTGACACCAGCGTGGACAATGACTGAGTCATACTTGTACCTGCTGTTGAGAGACCTGAGTGCTTGTGTTATGTGGCGGATTCTAGCTCCCGACAGGCAGCTTACTGTGACCTTCTCCTTACTCAGTCTGGTGAGCGGGACGCCAGTGTGTCTGACTATGGAGTCACCTATGACAAGTATGTTTGGTGTTGTATTTGGCCTTAAGGGCAGTGACTGCTTTGCACACTGATTTTGTTGTTTATGTGTTGTTTGTGTGGTGTATTGAGTTTGCAGTTGCTTGGGTGTCTGCTTTGGAGGCCTCTGCTGTTTAGGTAAATTTTACTCAGAGCCTCGAGTATGTCTTAGTGTGTTTATGTGTTTGATTCAGTGGTGTGGTTGAGTTATGTGAGACTGGTATTGTGGTGTGTGTAGTTGCCTTCTCCTCCTGCCTGGTCTTGCCAGTCCTGAGTTGAGAGAGCTCAGCCTCCAGTCTGGCTAAATAGCTGCATCTCTCACAAGTGTTAGTGTTACATGGGAGGAGGAGATGGTTGTCCGTGTACATGAGGCAATTTTAACATTGTCTCAGAATTCCCAGATTCACCAAATGGGCAGGAGAGGACGCCAGCATCTGACCCTTTGACATGCTAGAAAGAATTATGAGTTGGTATGAGACAGAAAAGTAGTGGGCTTAGCAGGGAAGTGGGCACTCCTGGGGGGTTTTGCTAGTGAGAGATTTGTATAATATAGGAGTGCTTGACCTGCAAAGAGAATGCTTATAAGACAAAGGATATGCTTATAAGACAAGTGCTGAGCTTTTTGAGAAGAAAAAGCTATTTGGAACAAGTGCTGCACTTTTTAGTGTAGGTGTAAACTGTTTAGGTTCCTAAGAGAGCAGTTCTAAGGGAAAAATTGAAGAACAGACTTTCTGGAGCCAGAAAGAGTTTAACCTTGTTTAACCGGCGCTGCTCGATGCTGCTCAAGTGGCAACTCCGCGCTAAATCGCGCTAAAGCACGTTAAAGCGTGCTTGATGGCAGGGGCTGGAAAGAAGCAGGAATAGACCCAAAAGGGAAAATGAAACTACAGTTTCAAGTCAGTAACCACCTCTACGGGGGGCAGGGAAGCTGCTCAATGTTAGTCACTGCCACTGACGAACAGAGAGACCCTCCTTCATCCCAAGCAAAAATGACCTCACAGAAACTTTCAAACAGTTCAGGAACAGCAAGCCTGTAACTGAACTTTTTTAACTCTCAGAAAAGTGGGAAAAAAGCAAGATTTTTCTTTTGTTTTTGTTTTTTACAGAGATAGCAGAGGTTCACAAGTAATATCAAGTTATAACAGTGCAGTAAATGACCCCACACAAGAGTGCTAGGTCAAGGACAGAAAATATGCAAGTTTTAAGAAAAAAACGATTTAAAATTAAGTGCAAACAGGAAATTCAGCAAACAGCTTTTGGTTGTGCTCTAAATACAGCTACTAATACAGAAATCAAGTTTAACAAGCCAGAAAATGCTCAAGCTAGGCAGCTATGCAGAAAAACTTAGCAAATAAACAGAGAAAAAATACTTAAAATCTCAAAAGTGGCTCCCTTCTTCTCTCAGCGTTTTTTCCTCTTGGAGGGTGCTTCACCAACAGCCAACAAGCCTGAAAAGACGCTCAAACCACGAGGCAACTAGGTTTTAAGAGAGGAAGATGAAGGAGTTATGGAAATGACCCCTAGTGGCCAATAAAACTACAGTTTCAAGTCAGTAACCACCTCTACGGGGGGCAGGGAAGCTGCTCAATGTCAGTCACTGCCACTGATGAACACAGAGACCCTCCTTCAGCCCAAGCAAAAATGGCCTCACAGAAACTTTCAAACAGTTCAGGAACAGCAAGCCTGTAACTGAACTTTTTTAACTCTCAGAAAAGTGGGAAAATGCAAGATTTTTTTTGTTTTTGTTTTTACAGAGATAGCAGAGGTTCACAAGTAATATCAAGTTATAACAGTGCAGTAAATGACCCCACACAAGAGTGCTAGGTCAAGGACAGAAAATATGCAAGTTTTAAGAAAAAATGATTTAAAATTAAGTGCAAACAGGAAATTCAGCAAACAGCTTTTGGTTGTGCTCTAAATACAGCTACTAATACAGAAATCAAGTTTAACAAGCCAGAAAATGCTCAAGCTAGGCAGCTATGCAGAAAAACTTAGCAAATAAACAGAGAAAAAATACTTAAAATCTCAAAAGTGGCTTCCTTCTTCTCTCAGCATTTTTTCCTCTTGGAGGGTGCTTCACCAACAGCCAACAAGCCTGAAAAGACGCTCAAACCACGAGGCAACAAGGTTTTAAGAGAGGAAGATGAAGGAGTTATGGAAATGACCCCTAGTGGCCAATAAAACTACAGTTTCAAGTCAGTAACCACCTCTACGGGGGGCAGGAGAGCTGCTCAATGTTAGTCACTGCCACTGATGAACAGAGAGACCCTCCTTCAGCCCAAGCAAAAATGGCCTCACAGAAACTTTCAAACAGTTCAGGAACAGCAAGCCTGTAACTGAACTTTTTTAACTCTCAGAAAAGTGGGAAAAAAGCAAGATTTTTTTTTTGTTATTGTTTTTTACAGAGATAGCAGAGGTTCACAAGTAATATCAAGTTATAACAGTGCAGTAAATGACCCCACACAAGAGTGCTAGGTCAAGGACAGAAAATATGCAAGTTTTAAGAAAAAAACGATTTAAAATTAAGTGCAAACAGGAAATTTAGCAAACAGCTTTTGGTTGTGCTCTAAATACAGCTACTAATACAGAAATCAAGTTTAACAAGCCAGAAAATGCTCAAGCTAGGCAGCTATGCAGAAAAACTTAGCAAATAAACAGAGAAAAAATACTTAAAATCTCAAAAGTGGCTCCCTTCTTCTCTCAGCGTTTTTTCCTCTTGGAGGGTGCTTCACCAACAGCCAACAAGCCTGAAAAGATGCTCAAACCACGAGGCAACTAGGTTTTAAGAGAGGAAGATGAAGGAGTTATGGAAATGACCCCTAGTGGCCAATAAAACTACAGTTTCAAGCCAGTAACTTTCCTCTTCATCTACTCTTACTTTTCCTAATATGGGACAGTCAAACTAGAGCTGTCCAAATTCTTTAATTTTATTTACAAAGAAAAAAACATTGAAAGTAAGCCCCTTCTTATCACATTGACCACACTTTTGTACAATCTGTATTAAATGATTTTCATGCACTGGCTGTCTCTGAACAGAGTACAGTACCTAACAAATCCTCTCTTACTCTTCACCATTTTTGTATTTGAAATATGTTGAATTTTCTCATCCTTAGCATCCATTGTTACCAACACTTCCCAACTCCCATTCCATACATTTCTTTCATTGCACAGTTTTTTTAACTTTGTGGGGTAAAACAGTTTTAACTCATACTCATCCCTGTGTAACTTCCTAGATTGCACATTACTTTTCTTTTGCTGTTGTAGGCCCTAGCTTTTAAATAAATTGTCTTTCCACAGTATGGCTGCATATCTTTTATCAGCCTCAAGTCATATTTTTCCAGCAAGTTAAAGCTTTTAAATTTCATTTCACAAAATAAATAAATAAAATAAAATAAAAATAAAAAAAAACCTCTCGGATTAATGTTGTTATGTCATAAATATTAAACCCTAGTGGTAAAAATGATACTATCCATAATGTCATATCTTTTCACACTGCCATCATTTTTACTTTTTATTCTCACCCTGTCTTCTGTGTGGCTGTTGAAAAACTGCAGATATTTCTCCCCTCTGACACTCTTCTTCCATTCTTTCTTGCCCTGTTGCTTGTTGCAGTTGCATAACGTTTTTCTTGTAACAAAAAAAAAAAAAAAAAAAACAAGTTGCTGCAGAGTTAAACCCTCAAAACTGACTACTCCACCAGCTGAGAATACCTCCAGTGTTTTGCCTTCATAGTCTTTTGCATCTATTTCCAACTACTCAGTTTCTTCCTCTTGTAATATCTCTCCATCATGCACTCCATCATACTTCCTCTCCTTCCTTTGACTGTGCTCCTTTCCCCAAAATTTCCAGCACTTCTGTCTCCAATCCTTTAATTTCTAACTCACCTTTAATCTCCTTCTGTCAGTAAGATTTCTCCCACAGAAGCAAATTAACAGTTGAATGGCTTCTAGTATGCTAAACACAACTTAACCAAACAACAAGGCACATGAAGCAGTGACAGAAATAACTTCTGCTAAGTGCCTTTGTCCTATAAATAAAACTAATTTCTTCAGAATACAAATATAAATAAAAACACTCACTTTATATACTCATAACATGACTGACTCAAGAAACACTTGACTGATACCAAAAACATAAAGACATATTTTAAAAAGTTCAACTGATCGTGTACAATCAAACAATGACTATTAACATTCTCATAAAATACAATTATACAACGACCCCCCATTAATATTCCAAAATGTGCACGCTGATTGGTCAGCATGCACGTTGTAAATCAGACTTATACTAATGGAAAAAGGTCCGGTCACCCGGACTTTTTCCATTAGTATAAGTCTTTTTTTTTTTTGGACAGCAACGGAGAATGGAAGAGCTCCATTGCTGTTATCTCGCTATGTTAAAAGAGTTTAACATAGCGAGATATCTTAAAAAAAAGCAACGGAGATCTTCCTTTCTCCGTTGCTTTTTTTAAAGCTGTCTCGCTATGTTAAACAAGTACTGCATAACCATACGCATGCGCAGTACATCAGAACTGCCGCAGAATACTGGACAGCTGCTGAAGGGCAGCAAGGAGGCATTATACAATGCCATTATTTAAGAAAAGTAAGTATTTTTTTTCTTAACTAATGTCATTGTATAATAGCAATAACCCACTTCTGGGTGTGTGTAATGCTGGATTTACCCACGGTTGTCTTTGTTTGGCCACTCGGGCTTCGCCCTCATGACCAAAATACACCAACCGTGGGTAAATCCAGCATTACCCACACCCAGACGTGGGTTATTGCTTAAATAATATACATAAGATGTCATCTATATTTATGATCATTTACAATTTTCTCAGCTTTCTGGCATAAAAAAAAGACATTTAATATTCACAGTACCATTCTCAATTGTCGTAACAATTCTATTTTCTCAACTAAAATTTTTAAAGTATCCTTTCTTCATATCTTTGTTAACTTTTTTTTTAATGTGAAAAGGTACATTTCTTATGTTCAAGATGCTGTAACATATATCTGCATGATGCACTGTTGACGTATTTTATTTTAAGATCATTCAAATGCTCCAGAACATGTTTTCAGAGCTTTTTATAAAACATAGAATGCTTCACAGAATTCACACAATACAATATATAACAAATCATCATTATCACATAATCTAGTATTTGCATAAAAAGTTAAATTGTAATGTGATAACAAAAAAAAACTATTATGTATATATATTGACAAGCTTTACAACAACCACAAAAAAGGTTAAATTTTTTGAAAGTAGTAGTTTGCATAACTTTGATACTGTCTCAATATTTAATAGTATAACATTTCTTATAAACAAACTGAAGTCACTCTCCTAGTATAGAATACAAATTAGGGTTAGCTTTAATTATTTTCAGTTATTTCTTAATACTGATACAACAAATGTATTGTCTACTGATATATCAATACAATGTAAGAATTTCTTAGGAGAAAATGTTACTTTCTTAATACGTGTTAAAACTTAAACAGTTTAACAAAATAGGTAGAAAATCAATATTTTTCTAGTAATGACCTTCTGAGCTACACAGTCCTAATATATAGAATCATACCCTCTCTGAATGAACATGTCCATAAAGAATTGTATCTCATTTAAAAATAGCTACTCTTCTGTAGTAAGCTACAAAAAAAAAAAAAAAAATGCCCCAGGTACTAACAAACATCATGGCAATTTCATTGCCACCTTTTTTATTAATAGCAGTGTTGTTACACATATAGTGTAAGAAAGAACTGGGGAATATTTAAAATAGACAGCAGTTTGAGCAAATGATTCCTCCCTACATCAAAAGTTAGTTTCAGGAGAGGGACAAATATTAAAAACTTGGAAGAGATTTTTTTCCCCATGCAAAAAGAAAAGAAGGGGACATTTAGATGCAATAGTTGTAATACCTGCAGCTGTATTTTACAGGGTGACATCTAGTTATTGGGAAGCATTAAAGTTAAACAGGGAGTGGTATATGCAGCTTTATGCCACTCTTGCTTGGCCTTTTATACAGGAAAACAGAGAAAACATTACAGAAATGTATACTTGAAGACATATATAGCATTAAAAGAAAATACATTAAGAATGCCTTGTATAAACATTCTGTTGACTGCACAGGTTTCAAAAAGTTTAATTTTATTATTTTGGAAAGTGTAACTCTTAACCCAAGAAGGGGTCCTGGGAGGGGGATAACAGAAGTTAGGGAACTTTTATGGCAGATGAAACTAGACACCTCTCATACTCCAGGTATCAATGAGAATGTGTATCTTGTGTGTTATCTGAAAATGAAGGCTGCTCCAGATTGTGATTTTTGAACACAGTTTTAAACCTACATCTCTTCATATTTTAATGCTAATTTAACAGTTTAATGATTTTATTTGTGAATATGTTATTTAGCTATTAAGTAGTCACTGATTTTAATGTGTTTATTCATTATTTTTATCTAATATAGTTTTACGCAATGGATTTTTCATGTCCTTGTACCTTTGCATGTTCTATGTTGTTTGTTCAGTAGTCACATGATTAAGCTGGTCATGTTATATAACAGCTTGCTAAAAGAACAGCTAACATTTGGTTCTGAAGAAGTCTATATTTTTTGGAAAAGGTGAACATGCTTAACCATTAAAAAAATGTCATTGTTAATGCTGTGGTTGCTTTCTTAAGGGTGTGCTGATAATTGATTCTGAAACTTCTGTAGTAAGTTTGGAACCCCTCATAAATTGACCCTTAGGGATATTATGCTTAATAAATTTTGGATGATTATTGTTGTAAAACATAATTATTTACCATAGTTGTTTTCCTAATGTATTGATTTCTGTAGTACATCTAAAGAATGAACTTCCATATCAACATCACCTATTATAAACCTGAAAAAGGTAGCATCTTTATTTAAGCAATTCAAAAACATCTAAAAAAGTATAACTTTCCAGATAAAGAATAAATAATAAATCAAGCATAAAATGGCACAGACTCATAACTATTAATAAATGGCAAAATTTAATTTTCCTACCACTCTATTACTAAATTGGCATATTGCTGAGCTACCCCAGGCCTCATAACAACACCTTTGACTAGCTGATTACACACTCTATTAAATATAAAAAAATATTATTGAAAGTGTTATGGCAATTCAGGTAACAGGCTGACAGGGCACCTGGTTTAACTAGTACTGTGAATATTAAATGCTTTTTGCAAGCTAAAATGCTGAGAAAATAAATTGTAAATAAGCATAACTATTTATGATGGTTGTCATGCATATTATTTTTGTTTTATGAGAATATTAATACTCATCATGATTTAGTTGCACGTGATCAGTTCATCTTTTTAAAATACCTCTGTGTTTATGTTTTACAGTTTCAGTCATGTTCTTGAGTCGTGTGATGGGTATATAAACTGAAAGTTTTCTCCTGCTCATCTCTCCATCTCAGGAAGTTTTCTGTTGCTTCTCTCTTTCCATCTCTGCTGCACTCTACTCCATCTTAGAATTCCCAGAACTGTAGTAGCAGTCCTCTGTCACCAACCAGCAGCTCTGGAGAGTGCTTTACTTCCTCTTCTCCAAAGAGTAGGGGAAAATCCTCTGTGCGCTGGTCAAATTTCTCCTAGCTGATATGAACACCACCTCAAACAGTCTACTGGTCTAGTGGGACTAACCCAGTCAAAAAAGAATACAGAAAGAAAGAAAGTCCATTTTCAACTTAAAAGAAAGCAAATTTCACATCTTACATTTTAGTTCTGTGTTTTTTAGTTAATTTTTAAAGTGTCTCAGTGAAACAGAAAATATCTTACAACTTAAAGGTTTGGAAGTGGAGCTACTATCAAACTACCATTGTCAAATGCCTCCATGGTGAGCCTCTTACTACACATTGAGTAAATCTTCAGGATTTCCTTCAAGTCTCCTGATATTTTCTGTAGCTTCTTCTGGTCAGAGTCCACCAATAGTTTCCACCGTTGGCTTCAAAATACCTATATGTGACAGACAAATGTCTCTAAAATTGTTGCTTCCAGCCTTCTTTTAACGCCATTTCTCCAGGGAGCTCACATTACTCTGCACTACTATATATCTTTACATTCAGATACCAAGTTCTTATAGTAATATGTCATATTGAAAAGTTTTCTAAGTACAACAGGTGCTTTGCCTCTAACATTAACAATGAAAAAAATGGTTGACTTCAACTGTTGGCATGGTAGTCTGTGTCATTCAAGGGTAAACAAGTGTGTGTCAGCATGGGATGAGATGAGATGATAGCCTGCCAAGCTTACATTACCAAAGATAGCCTGCATATCCTATTCCATGGTTTATACATATTTCCTTAGGCCATTACTGTCCCCATAGCTAATAATAGACATCCCAACAAAACAGATATTAATGTAGCCATTTCCAACCCCAAATCTGACCATATCAGGGTGTCCCTTCTCATTGCCAGAAGACATAACAACAAGTTTCATGATCTTGAAGTGCTCTTGCAACTACAATACGTGCACATCTGTGTAGTTACTGGACCTTTGTTTCAGTGTAAAGCTAGCCATCCCTCCATAAATGGGTTTTGTGCCTACCATGCATTCAGGCCTAATGGAAACTGAAGTGGCATCTCCATATTTGTAAACAATAAACGAATCAGTTCCAGTCAGGCAAGACTCGAAATATAACTAGAAGCAGACTGAATTTATTATGAAGCGCTTTTCGTCCAGTTACAATACATGAACTTCTTCAGATACATCAAGAAGTTCATGTATTGTAACTGGACAAAAAGTGCTTCATAATAAATTCAGTCTGCTTCTAGTTATATTTCGAGTCTTGCCTGACTGGAACTGATTTGTTTATTGTTTACTGGTTTGCTGGCATCTCCATATTTGTCAAGGACCACATCTACTCTAGTCAGATTTCCAGAGACCAAAAACTGAACTAACTGGACACTAACTTCCCCTCAATGAAATTATCAACTGATAGCCTGCCACAGGATACCATCTGTGTCCTCCATTGGCCATGTACTATTCCTAAATGCACATAAAGAAGTACCTATTGACAAATTGCCTTCATAATGGGAAATTTCAAATCCCCCTCAATAAAATGGAGCACTTTTGCCCGTAAAGTAGAGTATGCCCAGAGATTCTTAGACTTTATACATCAGAATTATTTATTAGAGATAGTTACACAGAACAACCAATCAGTAAAAACTAAATGAAAACAACAGCCAAGCTAGAACTTCCGCTGAGTGACTTCTCAAACCTCTTGTTTCATAGGCACATGGGATATATGCAAATGACCCTTATGAACATCTGGTGTTTCAGCTATATGGCAATTCTGAATGTTCATGACTTTTTCTTTTTAAGTCATTTTAATGGACAATTTCTGGCCAATAAGCCAAACCCCACTAGTTGTGGATGTGCGTATTACGGCCTTGCTATGACCTCACCAGCAGAGAACAAGCAGAGTGCTTGACTAAGCATAAGAAACTCAGGGCAGTTATACCCAACTTATATCCGTACTAGCAAACTACAACAGAGAGTGAGAAAGTCACACAGAACAACCAGTTAGCGAAAACTAAACGAAAACTCCAGCCAAGCTAGGACTTCCACCGAGTGACCTCTCAAACCTCTTGTATCAAAGGCACATGGGATATATGCAAATGACCTATATCATCATCTGGTGTTTCAGCTGTATAGCAATTCTGAATACCCATGACTTTGTTCTTTTTAAGTTGTTTTAATGGATTATTTCAGGCCAAGAAAGCCAAACCCCACTAGCTATGTATATGCATATTTCAGCCTTGCTATGACCTCATCAGCACAACACAGGCAGAGTGTCTGAATAAGCATAAGAAACACAGGGCTGTTATACCCAGCTGATGTCCATTACCATTAGGGTGACTGCAAAATGTCCCAAATAATAAACTTAAACAAAGAGTGAGAAGGTCACACAGAACAACCAATCAGTAAAAACTAAATGAAAACTCCAGCCAAGCTAGAACTTCCACTGAGTGACCTCTCAAACCTCTTGCATCAGAAGCACATGGGATATAAGTAAATGACCCTTATCAACATCAGGTGTTTCAGCTATATGGTGATTAAATGCCCATGCCTTTTTATCTTTTTAAGTCATTCTAATGGACAATTTATTGGCCTATGCATATCCACAGCTAGTGGGGTTGGGCTTTATTGGCTGATGAGGTCATAACAAGACTGAAATATACATATCCACAGCTAGTGGGATTTGGCTTTATTGGCCTGAAATTGTCCATTAAAACAACTTAAAAAGAAGAAAGTCATAGGCATTCAGAATTGACATATAGCTGAAACACCTGATGTTCATAAGAGTCATTTGCATATATCCCATGTGCCTCTGACACAAGATGTTTGAGAGGTCACTTAGTGGAAGTTCTAGCTTGGCTGAGTTTTCATTTAGTTTTTACTGATTGGTTGTTTTGTGTGACCTTTTCACTCTTTGTTTTAGTTTGTTAGTTGGGATATTTTGCAGCCACCCTAATGGTAATGGACATTAGCTGGGTATAACTGACCTGTGTTTCTTATCATATTCAAACACTTTGCTTGTGCTGATAAGGTGCTAGCAAGGCTGAAATATGCATATCCACAGCTACTGGGGTTTGGTTTTATTAGCCTGAAGTTGTCCATCGCAATAACTTAAAAAGAAAAAAGTCATGGGTATTCAGAATCGCCATATAGCTGAAACACTTGATGTTCATAAGGGTCATTTGCATATATCCTACGTCTCTCTGATGCAAGAGGTTTGAGAAATCACTCAGTGGAAGTTCTAGCTTGGCTGGAGTTTTCATTTTAGTTTTTACTTATTAAAGATAGTTAAGAAACCAACTACTTCTCTTGACTTGATTTTAACTAATATAGCAAATAAATACATCAGCCTTATAGTTTCCACAGTGTAACCATAAACGTGCAACTATTTCTTTCAAAATCCCTTAAAACCCTGCAGTCAGTCATTCTGAATTCAACAATTTCAAAAAGACAAACCTACACAAAATCTACAATGAATCCAAATTCACTTGTAATGTCACCAGACCTAACACTGACACAGTTGTTATTTATACAAAGGAGTTCTATTCCCACATAGAAACATGGATAGACCTGTTTCTTTTTGGACAAAATATAGTGGGAAGAGTAAGCAGACCAGCCACAGATTAAATAAACTCTAAACAAAAAATGTTTCTAAATCATGCAACAAATCTAAAATTCCTCCTGTTTAAAATTACTTCACGGGCTAGTAAGGCAAATCATGACCTAAAATTTGTTTCTAAAACCAATGATAAGCCCTTATTTAGTTACATTAGGAGACCAAGAATAAACTCCTAACAGTTCTGAAATTATTAAAAAATATCACCATTCAATCTATCTATCTGTCTGTCTATCTATCTACCTCTTAGCACAAAAATCTGGACAAAGACAAAAATAATGGGTGGACAAAGCCCCAGAAATAGAGACAAATTTTAAATATTGCTCTCATAAACTTGGAAAGTTGCTAGAATAAAATGTATTGTGTCATCAGGCATTTTCTGAAGGATATGAAGTCTGAAACTCAAATGACTGTCATTATTTAGTGAATTCAGTCCTCATTGATTTGCCACAAAAAGCCAGAAAAATCACAGTTTTTATGAGGAACAGACCAAAGATATGTGGTAAAAATCTGGACATTCTAAGAACATATGGACAGTTGAGAGGCATGGCTATCTAGCTATCTATCTATCTAGCTATCCATCTTTGTTGACTAGGTGAGTGGGCTTGTGTGAGGACCATATTCAGTCATGACCCAGTGTCAAGGCTGGTCTATATCATGAGATCGACAGGTGAAAATGTCGAATCTCATGTGTTCAACACCAAAATATTGAACTCCAAGTTTCCCGAACATCCAAAACACTGATTTCTTTCCAGCGGAAAGAAACTGGTTGGCCGTTCTGTGACAACTGCCCTTTCCCTGACTGTAATGAGGTCTTGGAGTTAGAATATTTAGTTAGGGGGGTGTGGGGGGGACAATGCCCATGACTTTTTTCTTCTTTTTAAGTAGTTTTAATGGGCAATTTATTGGCATATGCATATCGACAGCTAGTGGGGTTGGGCTTTATTGGCTGATGAGGTCATAACAAGGCCGAAATATGCATATCCACAGCTAGTGGGATTTGGCTTTATTGGTCTGAAATTGTCCATTAAAACAACTTAAAAAGAAGAAAGTCATAGGCATTCAGAATCGCCATATAGCTGAAAAACCTGATGTTCATAAGGGTCATTTGCATATATCCCATGTGCCTCTGACAAGAGGTTTGAGAGATCACTCAGTGGAAGTTCTAGCTTGGCTGGAGTTTTTATTTAGCTTTTACTGACTGAAGGTGAAAATGTTGAATCTCACTTGTTCGACACCAAAATGTCGAACTCCAAGTTTCCCAAATGGACAAAACACCAAGAAATTGGTTGGCCATTTTGTGACACCTGCCGTTTCCCTGACTGTAGTGCAGTCTTGGAGTTAGATTATTTAGTTAGGGAGTGTGTGGGGAGGACAGCCCCCCATGTTGGGGGGTATGGGTGGTAAAGCCCCCCTCTTAAATATGTTTGTTTTAGTGTGATGTTGGTGTTTGGCCAACCGATTTCTTTCCATTGGAAAGAAATCTGTGTTTTGGCCATTCAGGAAACTTGCAGTTCGACATTTTGCTGACGAACAAGTGAGATTCGACATTTTGACCTGTCGATCTCATGATATAGACCCGTCAATGCATGATATACACAGAGGTGATATACATTTGAGAAGAATGCATAACAGGGATTGAATTTATTGAAATATGAGATAAATGCTAATGTCATACATACTGTACAATAAACTATAGAATATTTACTGCAGTATTTCATTGCAGATAATATTTGAGAACAAGGGATATACTGCCAATCCAGCTATCTGGATTTTTGTAAATAATTATATGTCACTTGAAAAATATTAATATGATTTATATAGAAATGTGACACTGCCAGCCGAGGTATCCGGACGTTTGTAAATAACCATATGTTATTTCTGAATAGTAATATGATTCATATGCTTGTCCTACAAATGTAAAAGAACTGTATGTTATGTACTGAGCTTCAAGAATCTGACAACAGTATACACTACTGGAAAAGAACAGAAATGTATATAAACTATATACAGAATCTGTGCAAATGTATGAGTTAATAGCAGAAGCTGGAACATGCAGAGTTAACTTGCAAAACCCTCAAGAAAATAAGTGGAATTTTTTTTACGATTCTGTTATCTCTGTTTCAGCTCAGCGCAGACACAGTGTCTAGAGCTACAGGTTTTCCTATTGTCTTGAAACAGAAATAATTACTAGGTTACAAATGCAAAAGTGTTTAATTATTTTATGACTTCCATGTTCTGCAAATTTCTGAGAGATATGTACTTCTAACACCGAGGTATTAGTCTCTGTTAGCCTCGGAACTGAAGGTAGGTGACAAAGAGTGATGTCATCCCAGCTAACTCAGCAGTAATGTGTATTATTAATTTAAGAACTATCTCAGAGAGTGAGTCTGTGCATTTTGTATCTTGTCTTGGATCTAGAAACATCCATTCAGCACTTTTCATCTGCATTTGCCTTGCTCTGTATGTAAGTTATTTAGGGTATAGTATCTTTTAGATATAGATAGGAATATAGTAAAGATTAGTTTAGATGTTTTCTGTATTTATTTGAGACTGTCCTGCAATGTTGTTTTAAAATATTACCTGTGATTTTAAACTCTGTAGTTACTATGTTCTTGAGTATTGTTTTGTTATTTTACTATTTATTATTAAATATATTTAAACCTTTTAATTGTGGCTGTTTTGTTTAGAGGTATTTAAGCTCTTAAAGTACTTGCATATATATTTGGTGACACTGTATTGGCCACTTCAATAGCCTTGAAAGTTTTGGTCACACTTACCATTTGGATAATAGTAACATTACACAGTAGGATTGGACACCCTTTCTTAAGGGCATTACAGTAGCTGATAAGTAAGGGTGGCTGGTTGCAGCTGGTACTACCATATAGTCTGGGCAGAAGGGAACATAGCTAGTAAACCTTTGCCAGCCTTTCCCAGCTGTGTGCGTGTTTGTATATCAATCAAATCACAAAGTGTATGTGTGTCATCTACTTGGGCAGGAACACAAAGCACTGGTTGGACCGAGAGGGTGCTGGAGGTCTTGGCTTAACTCCTCAGCTGATATCTTAACCGTATAGCTATGCCAGTGGGGAGTCTCATTGGGGATCTGGAGAAAGAGGGAGAAACCAGCCCCCAGACTGACTGTGATCTCTGTGCGCTCTTAAGGGAAATTGTACTTTACTGTGTGTATACTTGTCATCCTCCCAATGTGTATGTCTCTCACTGGTGCTAGTGGTGAGGATTGAGATTCCTTGAATACTGGGCCAGTGCAGAGGCATCACATATTAATTGGTGGCAGTGGTGGTATATCCACATCATATATTAATTGGTTGACAGTGGTGAGTTAGCCACCTCACATATTAACTGGCTTGTAGTGGTGTGGATATTGAATTCCTGTAGCCTGTGTACAGTTGTCATTGAAGATGTTTGTACTCTCAATCAGCCATGCAGTGAACATTCAGAGTTCATATCACAATTGTTTTATTATTTTTTTGTTAGCTTAGTTAGTCCGGGAGAGCAGGGTGTAAAGGCTGCCAGCCTAGCTAGATAAAATTTTGTAAACAATTCTATGTCCTTGTAAATATTAATATGAGCCACAAGCTTGTTTCACAGATGTAAGAAAACTGTGTTATGTTCTGAGCTTCAAAAATGTAACCACAGTGCACCCTGCTGGAAGAAAGATGATAAGTAAAGGATTTTACAACTGTGTTTGATCCAAGCTTGGAGACAGGATATCTGCAGCTAGAAATTATTTCTCTTGTTTTAAGACAGAGATAATTACTAGGCTTTTATTGCTGTGACTTCCTGGCAGGTGCAGATTACAAACGAAATGTTAAATTTTAAGTTCTGCGAGCCTGGAAACTTAAGTAAACGTAACAAGAATTAAGTAATTTGAAATGACTCCGCATTAATGTATATTATCAATTTAACAGCTGTCTCAGAAAGTAAGGATACCATTTTGTATTTGTCTTTAGATCTGTTAACAACTCACCTGCACTGTGCCTTGCTCTGTAAGTAAAGTTATTTAGATCTTAGTATTTCTCTTAGAGATAGATAGAAATATGGCCAAATTAGTCTAGCTGTTTTCTATATTTATGTCATACTGTCCTACAATATTGTTTTAAAGTATTTTCCTTTGATTTCTGAACTATTATCACTGTGTTGAATTGACGAGTAGTGTCTTGTGTTTTATTTATTATTAAATATTTTAAACCTTTTAATTGTGGCTGGTTTGTGTGTAGAGATATTTAAGCTTTTAAGAGTACTTGCATGTATTTGGTGATACTGTATAAGCCACTCCAATAGCCTTAGCCCTGGGTTACAGTTACTATTTGGATAATTGTAATATTACACAGTGGAATTGGACACCCTTTGGTAAGGGCCTTTATATTAGCTGATAAGGGTAGTTGTTAGGAGTGGATTACTACCCTATAGCCTGGGTAGAAGGGGGGCATAGCTGGAGAACCAGTGCCAGCCTTCCCCAGGAGTGTCTGTGTGTTTGTATATAACTCATATCTCAAAGTGTGTGTCAGCTACTTGGGCAGGGACACAAAGCACTGGTTGGACAGAGAGGGTACTGGAGGTTTTGGCTTGACTGCTAGGGTGAGATCTGAGCCCTATAGCTGTGCCAGTGGAGAGCCTTATTGCGGATCTGGAGAGACAGGGAGAAACCAGCCCCAGACTGACTGTGATCTCTGTGTGCTCTTAAAGGAAATTGAACTTTACTGTGTGTACTTGTTATCCTTCCAATGTGGATGCCTTTCACTGGTGCTAGTGGTGAGGATTGAGGCTCCTTGTTTACTGGGCCAGTACACGGTCATCACACAGGCAAGCATGTCAGCAGAGGAGTATGGCCAGCTGACAAGGAGCCAGTTGGCTGAGATGTGGCAGGCTAAAGGACTGGTTAATGCCAGCCTGACTAAAGCAGACATGATTGCAGCTTTAGTCACAGCTGCATCACAGAATAGCAACCAGCAGGAAAATCAGTCTGGCCGTGGAGATGTACAACTCTCAGAAAACGAACAGCTCAACCTTTCCACAGAGGACTTAAAAATCCATCTGCAGTTAAAGAGACTTGAGCTAGGGGCCAAGCATTTGGAAATATATGCAGCAGCGAAACTGAGACCTCTTGAGGCTGAGGAAAATGAGAAACTGAGACAGCTGGAGGCTGAGGAGCAGGAGAGGCAGAGGCAAAATGAAAAGGAGATGCTGTATCTTTCCCAGAGTCATGGAGGTAATGATGAAAGGAATAACCAAACCGCAGACGCAACAAAAGTTAGTAAATATCTTCCACAATTTACAGAGGGGGATAATTTTGATAGTTTCATTCATTCATATGTTTGAGAGGGCATATAAACAGTATAATGTTGACCAAGGGCTCTGGGTGTGGTTCCTGACCCCCTTACTCCATGGTAAAGCTGTAACTATCTCCAAATTGTCTGATACTGATTGTTTAAATTATAATGTTGTAAAGAACTGTTTGCTACAATGTTTTAAGTTAACACCTGAAGCTTATAGAAAAAAGATTTGTGAGCATAGACGCAAGGCAGATGAAAGTGTGTGTAAATATGTTGCTGAACTAAGCACTTATTTTCATAGGTGGGTGAGTGGATGTCAGGTTACCACTTTTGAAGGGCAGGCAGACCTTTGGAGAGAGAACAAGTCCTTAGCACTTTGCCTGAGGACATGAGAATCTGGTTAGCTAATAGACAGCACAATACTCCAGATGAGTTGGGAAGAAGGGAGACCCCCTAGTAAGAAGGGCATCACTGCACAGGAAAGGGTCACCCAGTGCTGATCATTGGTCTAAGGGAACCCATAGTGGGCAGCCCAGACTGCCCCAACAGAGTCCGCTAATAGCAGGGGAACCCATTAGTCCAGGTACACATCCAGGACCAAGGATTAAATGTTTTAAATGCAACCAATGCGGACTGTAGCATATAGATGTTCATGGAGGCAAGGTGAGGAACAGAAGGTGGGAGAGCCAGTAAGTGGGAATGACAAAATGCCAACAGTAGGTTGTTTTGAGACAACAAGGGTACCAAACTACCACAAGAGGTTATATTCTGTCTTAATGAATGGGAAAGAGGTCATGGCTATGAGAGACACAGCCTCTGACCTAACCATTGTGAAGCCTGAAGTGGTTACAGAGGAGCAGTACTTGCCTGGGCTGTCTACTCCAGTCAGAGCTTAAGGAGGGACCCCATTCCAAATACCTTTGGCTAAGGTTCACCTTGACTGGGAGGGTGTAAAAGGAAACTAGCAAGTAGGTGTGTTTGAGGATATCCCTGCAGATGTCCTGATAGGGAATGATTTTGATAATGCAGTACAGTGTGTGTATGCAGTTACATGCAGTCAAGCTTGGAGATATGGAGACAAGCATGTGGTTCCGGTAGCCTGGGCAAGATCCAGACAGACTACACACTTGTAGCCAGGACTGGAGAGGTGATTACTTCAGGGAGGCAGCTACCCTGTAGCAGTGAGACTGAAGGTGAGCCACAGCTGCTTGTGGGTACTGATGTTCCCTTGGACAGAGTGACTGGGAGGGCAGAGGTGCGTAGTAGTACCCAGGCTGACAGTGAGGCACAGCCGTCAGAGTATTCCACACTTCCTGTGGAAGGGCAGCTGGGAAGGGTTATTAAGAGAGACTTGAGACAGACTCAGCTCTCAGACTGTACATTACAAGACCTGAGGGAGGTAGCTAGTGAGGCACCTGATTCTCAAGGGAATGGGGAATCTGTATACTGGAAAAAAAGGTTACTGTATAGAGAGTGGACCCCCAAGGGAGGATTAGAGCATGAGAGAATACAGAAGTTGGTTGTGCCCAGAGCATACCATTTGACAGTTTTAGCCATAATCCATGATATTCCCTTTGCAGGTCATATGGGCATAAAATGTACAAAGAAATGTGTTATGTAGAGCTTTTATTAGCCTGGGATTTCTAGGGATGTAACAGGGTACTGCAGGAATTGTGAGCAGTGCCAAAAGGTAGGCAAGGCAGGAGACAAGGTGAAAGCTCCTATGAAGAGGCGGAGATCAATACCTGCACCACACCACATGGAACATACAGCCCTCCAGAACATCCACCATCACAGCTCTCACATAAAAACACAAACCACACACCCTCCTTTGCAGAGGATCTCAACGGAAATCTACCCAAACAGCAGAGACATCCAAGGCAGAAATGCACTTGACCACCACAACACAGCACAAACCACAAAACACACAGCTGACCTACACAGTGTGCCCTCAACCTAAGCCCCTAAGACAAAACAGCTTGCCCAATACAATAATCATAGGTGACTCAATAGTGATGTACACTGATGTCCCACTCACTAGGTTGAATAAGGAGAAGCTAACAGTCAGCTGTCTATCAGGTGCCAGAATCCGACACATAAGACTCCCACTCAGGTCACTCCACAACAAGTACAAGTATAACTCTGCCATTCTCCATGTGGTTGTGAATGACCTGAGATGTACCTATCTGGACTACATGAAAAGAGACATTGTGAAGCTGTTGGATTATGTGGCCCAGGCAGGTATGAACCTAGCCCTTAGAAGCATCCTACCATCGCCCAGAATTATACCGCAGTACAAACAGAAAATGATTGACTTCAACAATTGGCTAAGTTTCTGGTGTCATTCTAAGGAGATCTAGTATCTGTCTGCTTGGGATGACATGATTGACAGACCTCAATGCTTTGCCAGAGATGACCTGCATCTGTCACCCCTGGGTTTTTGGGTACTGGCTAAGGCTCTGGCCACCCCTATAGTGCCTTTTTTAGGCAGTCTTCCAAAGACCAACTTACCACCATAACAGCTATAAATAAATAAATGCAATCTGAGGGTCATGCTGCTCAACACTAGAATTCTAAATCTCAAGATGCACTTGCTCGAAGCACTCCCCAAAATGGAGAGCATTGACATTTGTGCTGTAATGGAGACCTGATTTAAAGCAGCAGAAAGCACCCCTGCACTATCAAGCTATAACATATTCCACACCTTTTGGCCCCAGAACATGGACCAAAGCTCCAAACATGGTGCTATGTCCATATTCATAAAGGATAAGCACACCTCCAGACTTAGTATTCCAGCATAATGCATCTGAGATATTCCAGGTACAACTAACATTGGATAAGATGGCGATTCAGGTCATAGCCTGCTATAGGTCCCCAACCATGTCCCACGCCTCTCACTCCACATTCCTAAGCACCCTGGAAACTATTAAGATCCAACCCAACACTCACATACTAGGTGATTTCAACTACCCCTCCATCAGCTGGGAAAACTACTTATGCACCAATGCACTGGCCCAGGGCTTCCTGGAATTTATCAGTTCCAATGCCCTGGACCAGCTAATTCTTACCCCCACTAGAGGAAGCAACATCCTTGACCTGGTTATTACTAACATGGGTAACCGTAGCTCTAAACCAATAGTCAATTCCTCCCTGGTTAGATCTGACCACAAGCTAATCACCATGGAAATCCACATCTCACCCACACCCCCAGCAATGGTATCCAACATGAAAAAGATCTCCAAAGCTGACTTTGGACTCCATAAAACAGAGGTGGATAACTTCCCGGCATACATGCCAATGGAAAATAGATGCATGACTGCCGAACCATACACCAATGCACTTTACGAACACGTACATAAATGCATGGAACAAGCCATACTCAACAGAACTAAGATGCTCTCCTCCAAAAAAAGGAAGCCAATCTGGTCGTCCCCTGCCATTAATAAACTCTACAACAGAAGGAAGAAACTGTTGCAAAAAAAAAGTGAAGTCCCAAGACTGGAAAAATTCCGTTATTAGCCTCAACAAAAAGTTGAGATCCCTCATCAAAACTTCCAAAGCCAGCTATGAAGGCAGAATTGCGGCAGACACTAAAAAACACCATAAAGCCTTCTATAGTTATATCAAGAACCTCCACGGCAATACCCAGATTTGCTCTGAGTTACTGCACAGTGGTACCTCCTGTACTGAGCCAACAGATATTGCCAACATACTGGCCGACAGATTCAGTGCCAACTTTACCCCTCTCTCCCCCCAAAGGACCAATCTCAATACCGGAAGAATGCCAGGCACCCAACATTACTGCAGCACAGGTTAAAGCTGCATTGTCCAAGGCTAAGAATACAGCTTCCATGGGACCTGACAATATCCCTGGCTGTGTTCTACATAAATTACAAAGTGAACTGGCACCACATCTGTGTGCCCTGTTCACTCACAGCCTCACCTCAGGCTTTTTCCCTACCAAATGGAGCACTGCTACAGTCATCCCTCTCCATAAAGGAAGAGCGATTACAGACCCTGGAAAATATCGCCCCATTAGCCTGACAAGTCTGATATGTAAGGCTATGGAGAGCATCATCATGGATCTAATTAACAAGGTTATAGGGATTCTAATCTCCAAACTCTAGATCCCACTCAATTTGGTTTTGTGAAAGGTAGATCATGCCTGCTCAGCCTGGTTGACTTCTTTGAGTCATTCACCAGAGCTGTTGATGAAGGCAAGGCAGTTCGTACAGCCTACCTTGATCTGCCCAAGGCCTTTGATACCATTCGTTGCTCAGAAATAATTGATAAACTCACCAAACTAGGTATCAACCCCTATATCATTAGCTGGGTTGCTAATTGGCTCACAGATAGAACCCACAGTGTGAACGTAGCAGACTCTAAGTCAGACTGACGACCAGTCATGAGTGGAGTCCCACAGGGATGGTTCCTGGGTCCTCTCCTGTTTGGCATCTACTTCTCAGAAGTCCAGGCCAACACAGAGGGACTCTGGCTGACCAAATTCGCAGATGACTGCAAGCTGGGAGCTATTATTAACTACCCAAGTGATGCAGACATCCGTACAGAAAGGACTCACTGAGACCAATGACTGGTGTCAAAACCATGGCCTTAAGCTTAATGCCAAAAATGCATAGTCATCCCCTTTGGGAAAACCTCAGTTCCCACTAATTACCACATCAATGTGAGCCCACTGAACACTGAAGGCGTTATAGAGATTTGGGGATACAGGTTGACAACAACCTCTCCTTCGATCACCACATTGCCACTGTGGTCAGAAACTCCTTCTATGTGGCACATCTCATTACCAATGGTTTTGCATCCAGGAAGAAAGCGGACATCATTTCTCTCTACTCTTCCCTCATTAAACCAATCATAGAGTATAATGCCTCATTTGGCATGTACCTCACTAGACACCTGCAGCAGCTGGAGAGGTCACAAAAGTACCTCATGAAAAGGATCCTAGGCCTTAAACACATGTTCTACATGGACAGACACAAAAGACTCCAGCTATTCTTTGTGTCATATTATCTACTAAGAGGTGATCTCTGCTTGACTTACTCTGCTTGACTTACAAAGTCATGTCTGACCAAGCTCTGTTAGAAATACTGCATCTAAAGAAATCCCAATCCCTCCACACCACATGGTCCAGAGACCTCAACCTCATTACCACGATCAACAGAACATGTGCGAGGGGCAGGTTCATAACCCAGAGACTGCCCATGTTCTGGAATAGACATCCCATACATGTCAAGCACAGCACCTCACTGCCCCTCTTCAAGAGAAATCATGATGAGCAGATGGGAAATAGAAAGTTCATCCCGGAGATCAATCCAGTGGCTCTACTTGATAGAGGCACTGGGAACTAATGTCGGGCGCCACGATACCAGGACACTTCTATTGGCTAGGCATGAAAAGGCTCCAGGGCCATTAGCCTAGTACCCACCTATGATGCCTTTGCCTGTGATTGAGGACCCATTTCAGAGGGTATCTATGGATATTGTGGTCCCTCTGAGCATCCCAAGTTCCACAGAGAAAAACAATATCCTAGTAGTAGTAGATTATGCTACCAGATACCTGAGACAGTGGCTGTGTCCTCCATTGAGGCGAGAAGGTGGCAAATTCTTTGTTAGAAATTTTCAGCAGGGTAGGTTTTTGAAAAGAAATACTGACTGACAGAGGTGCCAATTTCATGTTAGACCTGCTGGCTTGTCTGTGAATGTACTGTGGGGTGAAACACCTAAAGACCACCCCCTACCATCCCCAGACTAATGGTCTTGTTGAGTGGTTAAACTCTATACTCAAGATGATACTATGGCCATTTGCAGACCAGTTTAAGAAGGAATGGGACAAATATGTGCCCCATCTGTTGTTTGCTTGCAGAGAGGTGCCCCAGGAATCCACAGATTTTTCAACCTTTGAGTTGTTGCATGGGCATAGGTTGAGAGGACCTCTAGATTTGATTTGAGATGAGTGGGAGGGTGAGTGTGAATCCCACAAGGAGTCTGTTGATGCATATGTCCTAAACCTCAAGATAAGGCTCAGGGAACTCACGGGCTTGGCCCAGGAGAACCTGGCAGAACCCCAACAGCAGAAAAAGGTCTGCTATGACAGGAATGCTCGAGCTAGAGAGTATGCTGTAGGGCAGCAGGTAATGGTTCTCATTCCTGTCAGACACAACAAGCTTCAGGCAGCTTGGGAGGTCCCTACAAATTGCTAAGGAAGGTCAGTGATGTTAACTACATGGTAGAACTGCTGGGCAGGAGGCAGGGGCATAAATTGTACCATGTTAACATGATGAAATCTTACAATGACAGGGAGGCCCTTCTGCTAAGTATTTGCAGTACTAAGCAGGAGGAGTCTGAGGGGGATCTATGGCCACAGGGAGCCAGCCAGGAAAATCCCAAATTACTATGGTGGAACCTAGGGTTGCAGGCATATGATGGGACAGTGCAGCATGGTACTGGGGTCAGCAATGCCAAGAAAGCTGGACTCTCAAGAAAGGGAATGGGGTAAGGTATTCCAAGATAGGCTCAACCCTCTCAAACAACGTTTCTCAAGGGTCACTTGAAAAACTAGCTTCAGTTTTCGGGGAGGGGAGAAATGTAACATCAGGGAAATACTGCCAGTCCAGCTATCTGGAATTTTCTAAATAATTATATGTCACTTGAAAAATATTAATGATTTATATAGAAATGTGCACTGCCAGCCCAGCTATCTGGAATTTTTTAAATAATCATATGTCATTTCGGAATAGTAATATGATTCATATGCTTGTCCTACAAATGTAAGAGAAGTGTATGTTATGTACTGCGCTTCAAGAATATGACCACAGTGTACCCTACTGGAAAAGAACAGAAATGTATATAAACGATATACCTGTGCAAGTGTATGTGTTAATAGTAGAAGCTGGAATATACAGATTTAACTTGCCAAACCCTCAAGAAAATAAGTGGAAATTGTTTTATGATTCTGTTATCTCTGCTTTGGCTCAGAGCAGACACAATGTCTAGAGCTAGCTGTTTTCCTATTGTCATGAAACAGAAATAATTACTAGGTTTCAAATGTAAAAATGTTTAATTATTTTATGACTTTCATGTTCTGCAAACTTCTGAGAGATGTGTATTTCTAACACAGCGGTATTAGTCTCTGTTAGCCTAGAGAGATATGTACTTCTAACACAGATATATTAGTTTCTGTTAGCCTGGGAGATGAAGGCAGGTGACAAAGAGTAATGTCATCCCAGCTAACCCAGCAGTAATGAGTATTATTAATTTAAGAACTATCCCACAGAGTTAGTCTGTGCATTCTGTATCTTTTCTTGGATCTAAAAACATCCATTTAGCACTTCTCATCTGAATTTGCAGTGCTCTGTAAGTAAGTTATTTAGGGCATAGTATATTTTAGATATAGATAGGAATATAGTGAAGATTAGTTTGGATGTTTTTAGTATTTATTTGAGACTATCCTGCAATGTTGTTTAAAAATATTTCCTGTGATTCTGAACTGTGTAGTTACTGTGTTGTTTGAGTATTGTCTTGTTCTTTTATTATTTATTATTAAATATATTTAAACCTTATCATTGTGGCTGGTTTGTTTAGAGGTATTTAAGCTCTTTGAGAAACAAAAGTATTTTAACTTAAAGGGTGAGATTGACAAAAAAATGTAAAGGCCTTGTTGAAAGGAAAATGGAAAAATTAAGAAGGGACATAACAGAGTATGAGAACAATACCAGTTACCCAAATCCAGTTAATAGTGGAGTCCCCACATATCAAAAATACAGTAAACAGAAATGGATAAAGAGACCTAGTACAAGAGACTATGAAACCCATAGGGAAAACTTTAACCCCGATTATGATACAGATTTCCCACCGTTAGAAAGGCATAATGAGGATCCTAGGTTTAATGGTAGAAATCCGGGAAATTTTTACAAGAGAGGAGGGTTAAGAGGAAGGGGGAAATACACCTATTAGAACCCCCAACCGAATTTGAAGACCCCAGAAGCAAAATAGTTGTAGAAGGGGTCAAACACAGTTTGGATGGATTTACTATCTACAATTACAGTAACGTGAAATTAGATAAGGAACATTTTTCTTTATTGAAGAGAGGTTTTAAATTTATTCCATCAGTAAAAGGGAACAGAGTACAATCATTACTTGATATAAAAATGTTTATCAGAAAGATGAACTTAGAGTTATTATTCAGAAAGGAGGAATATGGGTTGGATAGGAACAATATACAAATTAATGAAAAACAAAGGGTCCTGAAAAATAAATCCATTTTTAACCCTCCCATACATGCACAACTCAGAAACTTTGAAAAAGTAATGGAAGAAGGTGTTAAGAAAATTGAGAAAAAGACTAAGTACATAAACAACATGGATAAGAAAGAGAAAATGATGTTGGAAGAACTAAGATATAACAGACAAGTTAGAGTAATGAAGCCTGATAAGGGAGGGGGAGTCGTAATAATGGACATAATACAATATGAGAGTAAAATGAATGACATTCTTATGAATGGAGCCAAATATAGGATAACATCACGTAATGAAATCAACCTGGCGTACCAAAGGATAGATACGGTCTTGGAGGATATGGTAATAGAAAAAGTTATAGATGAGAAAATGTTTTCTTTCCTCAAAATCAATAAGCCGAAAATACCAGTTATTTTCGGCATACCTAAAACACATAATAATTGGGAGGACCCTCCTTTAAGACCGATAGTGTCTTCTGATGGGTCCAAAACAACATCTTTGGCTAAGTTTGTGGACATCAAAACAAAGCATATTTGGATAAATAAAAAAGCCATATTAAGGGACTCTTGGGATTTACTAAGAGCATTGGTGCCAGATTTATTTGATAAGGACCTAATATTAGTAACTGTGGATGTAGTTGACCTATTTGGGTCTATTCCATATGAGGAAGGAATCAGAATGTTTGAAAATGAGGTATATTGTGATAAAAATTTAAGTTTTGAGGATAAAGTAGCCTGTATAAGTTTAATGGACTTAGTTCCCCATGGAGAGTTCTTTCAACAGACACAAGGAGTAGCAATGGGGGCCACATGTGCCCCTACATATGCTAACCTTGTCCTTGCCAACTGGGAGGAAAAATTTATATTCCCCTCAGTACATATGAAATATTGCAAATTGTATAAAAGGTTCCTGGATGATATAATAATTTTCTGGACAGGCGGAAACGACAATCTAGACATTTTTATTAAATACATAGGGGAAACGACTAATTTCCTCAAGTTTACACATTCAACATCTAATAACAGTATAGCCTTCTTAGACATTGAAATTAAGAAAACTTCAGAGGCCTTTGTGACAAAGGTATATAGAAAGGATACATATGTCAACTCATTTCTCCATTTTGAAAGTGCGCATCCTTTTTATTGTAAAAAGAATCTGGTGAAGGGACAATTTATCAGGGGATCCAGGATGACAAGCCTGGATGAAGATTTTAATATTGAATGTGACAACTTGGAAAAGATGTTTATAGATAGAGGATACCCCAAAGAGTTTGTAAACGAGCTTAGAATGGAAGTTACCAAGGCAAGAAATGGAAGGTTCAAGCCCATTTTAGGTGAAAGGGAAAACACAGACAATGATACAATAAATGTGAAAAAGGATGGTGACAAATATGAACAATCACTAGTATTGGAACATAATAGTTTAAACAAGAAAGTAAAAGTGTTCTTTTTAAAAGAATGGGAGAAATTTAAAACTCTCACAGATCTAGAAGGGCTAGCAGAATCAAATCCAAAAATTGTGTTTAAGAACCCTATGAATATTAAGAACTTATTGGAAAGTGGAAAAGAAAGAAAAATAGGTGACAGGGCTGTCTCAAGCAAGGTGGGGACATTTAAATGCGGCAAGTGTAAACAATGTGAACATGTAATAAATCTTGAGAAGGTATATTTGGAGAGTAGGGAACTGTGGTTGCTTAGCAAAGGGTATTTTAATTGTGATTCTAAAGGTCTGATCTACTTGGTAATTTGTAAAAAGTGCACTTCGTTTTACGTAGGTAAAACCGAGAGATCCTTGAAAAAGAGGATCTACGAACACATGTATGATGTTAAAAAAAGTAAGGAAACGAACACACTTTTTAGGCATAGTAAGGTTTGTAAAGAATATCAATTTTACTTTTTTGTTTTGGACCAAGTAAAAGAGGACATTAGAGGGGGCCCATGGGAAGAGACCATAGGCTACAAAGAATTATGGTGGCAGGTAGCCCTAGAAGCCAACAGGACCCCAGGGCTAAATGAGTATATCTCCATCCTACCATTGTTAAAATTAAGGGCAGCAAGAATATAGCTGCACTTTTTTTTGTTTATTTTTTTCCTGTCATTCTTTAAAAAGGCCAGCAGATGGTGCTAAATTGTGTTCAAAGAAATCTCACTCATTTATATTTATATTTATGTTTTTTTGAAAGTATTTTTTTAAATAAATACAATGAGTTTTTAATTCTAAGTTATGATGAAATAAATAATATTAATTATATGTAACATCAATTGGATTTTACTAATTTAATAGTATTTATATAAATATTAATTTAAATGTTTTAAGGTTTTAAGGGGAGAAATACATTAATGAGATGTTTAAGAAATTTCAAGAGACATCTGATTTGTTAATTGTTAATTATGGTGAGCAAGGATTGGTTTGTGAATTTTAAATGTATATAAAAGTGCTAAATGGATATGTAATTAGTGTTTAATCTGATGAAGTCTACACAGACGAAAACGCGGATTTATTAATAAAGCGTTCATTTTTGTGGAATACATTTTACTTTCTCCTTATTACTTCTTGTTTGGAGTTTCTTGGTATATCGTGGAGAAGTAAGCCGTTGATTTTGGTTTTTAAGCTCTTAAAGTATTTGGATATGTATTTGATAACACTGTATAGGCCACTCCAATAGCCTTGAAAGTCTTGGTCACAATTACCATTTGGATAATAGTAACATTACACAGTAGGATTGGAAACCCATTGGTAAGGGCCTTATAGCAGCTGATTAGTAAGGGTGGCTGGTGGCAGCTGGTACTAACTTATAGTTTGGGCAGAAGGGGGCATAGCTAGTAAACCTGTGCCAGGCTTTCCCAGCTGTCTGTGCGTGTATGTATATCAATGAGATCTCAAAGTGTGTGTGTGTCAGCTACTTGGGCAGGGACACAAAGCACTGGCTGGACAGAGAGGGTGCTGGAGGTCTTGACTTGACCCCCTCAGCTGAGATCTTAACCCTATAGCTGTGCCAGTGGGGAGTCTCATTGGGGATCTGGAGAAAGAGGGAGAAACCAACCCCCAGACTGACTGTGATCTCTGTGTGCTCTTAAGATAAACTGTACTTTACTGTGTGTGTACTTGTCATCCTCCCAATGTGTACATCCTTCACTGGTGCTACTGGTGAGGATTGAGGTGCCTTGATTACTGGGCTAGTGCAGGAGCATCACAATGATTAACTACATTAAAATACAAGAGAAAATAAATGTCCTAACTGCAAATAGAATTAAGTACAATCATGTTATGCTGCAGTATCCACATTTCTAGGAGACAGACAGAGTAATGGAATGCTATCAGTATTTTATATCAGAGTTCTAATTTATAGCAATACAATATGACCCGTCTACTACCATAAAGCTGTGACAAATATCAGTGGAATACTATTCATATACTAAAGTGCAAGACTAGCAGTCCAGATCTACATTATGCATCTACTACAGTACGTTACTATTTAGCTACTATAATACCATTCTGTCATGTAACAGTACATTGCTATCCATCTACTATGATACATTTCCCATCTGATTGTATTACATTACGCACATATTTTATAAATAGTTTAATTTGCCCATGAAGAGGGGTAGTATACCAAGGCTGGGGTTAGAGGAATGATAATTAGCCCATTTTGTTCATTTGTGTTTCAGATTTGGTGGGTGTAATACCAGGGGTAATGCCAGGCCCAAAGAAAAGTAATTTTTGAAGCCAGAAGTAATGCCATTCAAAATAAAACACAATGTATTGTTTTTTTCTTTTCTTTTTTTTTTTTCATTCTTTTTGGGGTTTTTTTCTTCCTCTCGTGTCTATCTGCAGTGTATATTCTCATGCTAGGAATATGGTACCATATTTTTCTTAATGTCAATGGACAGAATATGATTGAAATGTGCTCAGTCTCCAGATGTATTAAAACACCCAAAGGGATTCCATTTTTAAGGAAAATGGATGTGAAGGTATTTTGACTATCGTCATTATGGCAAGAAAAAGACATCGGGGTAATTTAATAAAGCTACCACAGAAATGTTTTCCATGTGCGCATCACGTTGCAATGTGCACATGGGCAAGAATGATTTTAAATTCAATAAACTCCATGTAGCAGAGCATAAACACTCACACACATAGGCATACACAGAAACTCTTGTGGTATACAAATTTGGTGTTAAACAGCTGAATTGTTTGCAAATTAACTCTGTGTAGTGATCCAGCAACTCACTCCACAGTAATTCAGACATCATGGCTGCTCCAGTGATGTAAACAGAATTTACCCACATACAGGTGTCTGCATGGAAAACAGGGGATGTAAATGTCCACATGTATGGACAGAACAACCCTGAAAATGAGACAGCACACACACAGAAGTGAAATGGATACACCAGGGATGTGTGAAAATAGGGAAAAATACTTTAAAAATAATTTTTTTTTTACATTGATCAGTATGTTTTTGCTAAGCACCGCAGTGCACAAATGTGCTCTAACACACACAAAAAAATATATATTAAATAACCGTATAATCAATAGTACACATTAACATTGTAAGTCAATGCTTCCAGTATGCACAATCATGTTGTCATGCTGTTAACCAGCCTACATGGTCAAGAACCATGTAGTATCTAGGCTGCCAGCACAGACATGCATACAAATGAGAGGTAAATGGCATGGGGTTGTAGAATCGTAAAACCCCGCAGCCTGCCTCAGATATCCACTTTGTGTAAACTCCTACACAATGTTTACATCTAAAGGGCTGTGCATAAGAGCAGGGGGATGTGTCTGGTTGGGTTTAGGCTTTTTTGGCAGTAGTGCACATGTAGCAAACAGTGTGCGCGTAACTTAGCTAGTTCGAATGAAGAGACTGCCCACTAGCACTCAGGAACCAGACAACTATATGTAGAATATGGATATATTTAATTAAATAATATTTCTGCTAAGCTATGCTGTGCACACTGAAGTAGGGCCTTGAAATCATGAGAAATACACCCCAAACAGGTGAAATACATCATAGATAGCCAATACCTCATGAGGAAACTGCAGCAGGACTGTATAAAGTATGATGATACCCTACATTTCCAGCAGAATCTCAAAAACATTGGGTTAAAGACTGGGAAATTTTAATGGACAGAGTGCTAGGGGCTGCTGCAACTATCCTACATCTGTATGTGCTAGATACGGAAGTCACTGCTGGTGGTGCTACTGAAAATAGGTGTAGGCCAAGGAGGAGAATAGTATTCAGGCCCAGAGTAACCTTCCAGGTGCTATATGAGTTGGAAATTGTAGAACACTACAGGGTTGACAGGGACATACTACAAGATCTCAGTGGTCTCTGCTGGCCTCAACCCAGAGCTAGAGCCAACTGAGGGGAACCCATCCCAGTGGAACCCAAGGTATGTGTAGCACTCAGAATATTAGCTACAGGCACTTTTCAAATAAAAACTGGGGACATGATGGGGGTGTCACAGGCATCAGCATCCAGGATACTCCACCCGTTCCTGGAAGCCATGGTCCTACATTCTGGTGAGCACATATTTTTCCCCTTACCCCTGAGGAGAGGGTCAGCAATATGCAATGGTTATTCTATGTAGCGCACTACCATGAAATACTGGGTGCCATAGATTGCACCCATGTACACATCAAGGCACCACCTGGTGAGGAGGGTAGAATCTACGTCAGCCGCAAGGGATACCAATCAATCAACTGCCAAGTCATGTGCAATGCCCAGGGGATTATCAAGAATGTGTATGCAGGCAGCCCGGGCAATTATCATGACTTTCATATCTGGTACGCATCACAGCAGTACCAGAAGTTTGCCAGGAGGAACAGAGGAACATCCCACAGGGGCATTTAGTAGGGATGCCAGCTATGCCCTGGAACCTTTGATGATGACACCAATCAGAAATGCACACAAACCCATGGAAGAATGCCATAATAAGGCACACACCCAAACTAGAAACATCACAGAGCGTATGTTTGGGCTGCTGAAGTCACTGTTCTGGTGCCTAGATATCTCTGTTGGAGGCTTGCAGTATACTCCAGATACATGTGCACAAATCTTCACAGTATGTGCTATGCTCCACAAAATGATCCTGCGGAAACAGCTGCAGCAGTGTCAGCAAAGGGATTGGATACCAAGCCCCCTACCTCACAGTGAGCTGCCTGTTGGGCGCTAGGATCCACCACATAACACAAGCACTCAGGTCACTCCAAGGCAAGTACAAATATGACTCAGTCATTGTCCATGCTGGTGTGAATGACCTGAGATGTACCTCCCTGGACTACATGAAAAGAGACATAGAGGAGCTCTCTGAGCATGTAGCCCAGGCCGGTATGACCCTGACCTTGAGTAGCATCTTACCCTCACCAAGAATGATGCCACAACATGAAGACAAGATGATCAATTTCAACAATTGGCTTAAGTATTGGTGTCATTCAAAGGGGACCCAATGCCTGTAAGCCTGGGATGACATGCTCGACAAGCCACGATGCTTTGCTAGGGACGACTTGCACCTGTCACCCCTGGGCTTTTGGATATTGGCAAAGGCTCTTGCTACACCCATAGTGCCTTTTTTAGGCAAGGCTCAAAAGACAAACCCACCTCCATAGGTATCACAAGGGATAAGAAACTAAGAGTAATCCTACTCAATGCCAGAAGTCTAAACCTCAAGATGCACACACTCGAAAATCTCCTTAGCATGGAGAACATCGATATCTGTGCAGTAACAGAAACCTGGTTCAAGGCTCCCGAGAGCACCCCAGCACTACCAGGTTATACCTCATACCATGCTTTTCGGCCCCAAAACTTGGACCGAACCACAAAAGGAGGGGGAGTCTCAATATTCATCAAAGATACCCACACCTCCAGGTTGGTGGCACAGCACGAAGCATCAGAGACTATCCATGTGCAACTAACAGTGGGTAAAACTGCCTTCCAGTTTATAGCCTGCTACAGACCACCCTCCCAAACCCAGGAACCCCACTCGGCCTTTCTGAGAACACTGGAAAATATGAAGGTCTCTCCAAACACCATTATATTGGGCGACTTCAACTACCCAAACATAGACTGGGAGCATTACTCTAGCTCCAACATCCTAGCCCAAAGGTTCCTATAATTTATAAACTCAAATGCTATGGAACAACTTGTTACCACTCCCACAAGAGGGGAAAACATACTGGACCTGATCATCACCAACATGGGGACTCTATGCTCCAGACCAGAAGTGTATCCCTCACTGGTAAGATCAGACCATAAACTAATCCCATTGGATATTCACATCCCGACCCCACCCCCTGCCCAAAAAAACACAGTGAAAAACTTCTCTAAAGCAAATTTCACACTCCTCAAAACCGAGGTGGAATCCTTCAAAGCCCCCGGGCCTGTGGAAAATACGGCCCAGACCGCAGAATCCTTTATAAACTCATTCTATGAACACCTTCAGGAATGCATGGATCATGCAATCCCAAATAAAACCAAGACCCAATCCTCCAAAAGCAGACGTCCTGTCTTGTGGACCCCAACCATAAACAAACTGTACAATAGAAGGAGGAAGCTACTACATGATAGAGCAAAATCCCAAAAAGGGAAGGCATCACTGATCAGTATTAGCAAAAAACTACGGGCACTCATAAAATCGTCTAAGGCCAGCTTCGAGAGAAAAATTGCACAGGACACTAAGGATAATCACAAAGCTTTCTTTAGTTATGTTAGGAACCTGGGTGGGAATTCCCAGATATGCTCAGAATTAGTCCAAAATGACAAAAATACACCGAACCCACAGACATTGCCAACATCCTAGCTGACAGGTTCAGCGCAAACTTCTCCCCCCCCCTTCCCACCAAAAGGGCAAATATCTATCCCAGTAGAGTGCTGCCCCCCTGACATCTCAGATGCTCAGGTAAGAGCTGCCCTCTCCATAGCAAAAAACACAGCATCAATGGGACCAGACGGTGGCTCGGGCTGTGTCCTACATGAACTCCAAAAAGAGCTAAACCCAAACATAAAACTACTGTTCAATCTCAGCCTTACTACAGGATATGTACCCAAAGAGTGGCGTACAGCAACAGTGGTCCCTCTCCACAAAGGTGGTGCCTCAACGGATCCTGGAAACTATCGCCCCATAAGCCTGACTAGCTTGGTCTGCAAAGCTATGGAAAGGATCATCATGGACCTCATAAATAAAGATATTGGGGACCTACAGATACTGGATCCTACCCAGTTTGGCTTTGTTAAGGGCAGATCCTGCCTCTTAAACCTGGTCGATTTCTTTGAAACAGTCACCAAGGCCATTGACGAGGGGAAGGTGGTCCACACAGCCTACCTGGACCTCGCAAAAGCCTTCGATACAATACCCCACTCGCGCATTATAGATAAGCTCACCAGCTTAAATATAAACCCCTATGTCACTAGATGGGTTGCAAACTGGCTCAAGGACAGAACCCACATGGTTATAATTGCTGGAGCCATGTCAGACTCCAAACCAGTTACAAGTGGCGTCCCACAAGACTCAGTCCTGGGACCTCTCTTGTTCGGTGTATATTTCTTGGAGGTACAGGCCAACATGGAAGGACTGTGGCTGACCAAGTTCGCAGATGACTGCAAACTGGGTGCCATAATCGACTCTCCAGCCAACACAAGCATCCTCCAAAAGGGCCTCATAGAAACACAACTGGTGCCAGAGCCATGGCCTCAAGCTAAACGCCAAATGTGTATAGTCATCCCCTTTGGCAAAAACAAAGTGCCCACAAATTACCACATAGGTGGTAATCCATTAAGTACAGAAGAAGTAATTAGGGACCTGGGGACCCAAGTTGATAGCCATCTCTCATTTGACAACCACGTGGCCAAAGTGGTTAGAAAAACATTTTATATAGCCCACCTAATCATGAAGGGATTCACATCTAGATCAGGGGAGGTCGTCGTGCCTCTTTACTCATCCCTCATCAGGCCCATAATTGAGTACAATGCCCCTTTTGGGATGTACCTTACCAGACACCTGCAGCAACTGGAAAGACCCCAAAAGTACCTCACCAAGAGGATCAAAGGGCTCAAATAGATGCCATATGCTGCCCGGTTAAAGAAACTCCAGCTCTACTCAGTGGCATACCGCCTGCTCAGAGGAGATCTGTGCCTGACGTATAAAGCCATGACCAACCCGGAATTAATGGACATGCTGCACCTGAGAATATCCAAATCCGATCGAGCTACGCGCTCGAGAGACTTGAACCTCAGCACTGAAATAAATAGGACATGCTGGAGGGACAGATTCATAACCCAGAGGCTCCCTTCACTCTGGAATAAAATCCCAGTCCAGGTTAGGCAGAGTCCCTCATTGACTCTCTTCAAGAGGAATCTTGATGAGTGGATGGGAGATCGTAGGTTTACCCTGGGTATCACTTCTGTGTCACTGTTAGACAGAGGTACAATATACTAACCTCGAAAAAGGGAATAGCAAAATTACTTTAAAATGGGTGACGAAAGCCAAACACACTCTGGGTAGGCTTATAAATGCCCTAGGGCAGGTAGCCTAGTATGAACCTATGAACCTATGAACCAGTGCCTAGGTAACCACAGCCACAGTCAGAAGGGGACTTGGAAGAGGACCCCCCTGATAATGTTCCAGTAGGCAGATGTAAGCATGCTCAGAATGCCCTGGCTGTGGCAAAGAGACAACGCATAACACATGCACTGTCAACCTGGAGACTATTACCTGTCTCCTACTCACATACAGATATCAAACGTGATGTGAGGCAATGCACACATTCTATACCTATCTGTGTATTGGATGTGTAGTGTTTGCAACAGATAGTCACATTGCAAGGAAAGTCCGTATCCTACACTGTCATCTACTGCAATATTAGCATGCAACATAGTACATTTGGACCTGTACACTTCTCTGGGAATTATATGGGGTACAGTGCCAGACAATGCACACACTTAGGAATACAGACACCTATTTATCACCTTGTCTCCCTCTCTCATCAGTAGTCCAAGTGTGTGATGTAATCTTGTAGTCCTACTGCCTAAGAGCAATGGGACATTTAACATGGCAAGTGTCAGATACTGGGGAAATGTATTTGCAGACCGGTTATACCCTAATGCAACGTATGTGGTCTGTCCACCCACCCCAAAAAATAGAAGTGTCCATTCATAACTGCTGTAACAGTAACCATGCATCCCAATCTCTGACAGTGGAAAAACTGGGCAAAGGCAAAATTAATATGTGGACACAGACCCAAAAAGTGGAACAACTAATACAAGTATTTCCTACATGTAGAAATTTCAAACAATAACTGGGCCTGTGTTAACCTCACTTCTCATAAGGGTAAGAAGTCTGAAACTCACACATGTCTGACACTTACAGACTTTAGGTGTCTGAAATGCCACTAATTTGTCAGGGAGCCACAATGCCGTGATAAACAGATCAGAAGTATGGGTTGGACCACTGAACATTCTGTGTGAATTTGTACAGTGGACATGTATAACGCCTTCACCTACCTATGCAATGGACACTCAGCATGCAACACAGTCTCTCGACAGTAGCTTAGAAAGTCAGCATACGTTTGTCAGGTGCCTGATGAATACAAATGCACTGATCTATGCAGGTGTATGAGTGAACAATGATCCAAGATCTGTCAAGCTGCCCCTGTAGCTCAAAGGATTAAGTCACTCATCTTGTGTGATGGTGTTTAGGGTTGTAGCCTGGTGGCAGGGAGATATGTTGGAAGTAGAGTAGTTATAGCAGAAGCTGTGACACTGGGTGTCCTATTTTAATACTAACAATTTACATGTGTCATACCCCCTTATTCATGCAGCAACAGTTGTATAACACCCATCTATTGTGTGTAGGTAGTCTATCTCAAGTGACAAATCCTGGCTGGGAATTCTGCAAGGGTGACTTGGAGCTGTACCTGATGAAGTAGTCTCATGTGAGCAAAGCATCTCGCATTGGCTCACTACTTGCCACTGCTCACACAGGGGAAAGAACTGCCAATTAGCATGCTCACACACTTAGTTAAACCGAGCACAAATTAGTGGGCCCATTCAGAATATGTGAGGTGGCAAAAAGGTCATCTACCAGGTATATATGTGCATATCATATGACAAGAATTTATTTATGTGTACAGATGCCTCTCCCTATCTATAAAACACACACACACACACACACACACACACACACACACACACACACACACACACACACACATATATATATAGTTCATATATGAATTCACATATTAATATTTATACAATATATTACCTATATTTATTTATTGCATCTGTTAACCAGGAAGGTCTACTGGGCCCCGGTAAGCTCATTTTCAGTAGAGGCCTCAGGAGAAATGCTCCACAATAACATTAATAGTACATACAAGAAAAACACAATATACAGTGCATATGCAGTCTCAATGCATGGAAATAAATATTAAACACAATGGTACAAGTTATTTACAAGCATTACACGTCAACATTCTATACAATTTGATCACTTAAGACGGAGTTGGTCAGGTAGTTTAGCAGTTTTGATTGTTACTTGGAGTTTTGTAGGTATAAGCAGTTGAATTCATCAAGTCAGAGAGAGCTCCTAAGTAGTGATATTGTAGAGGGATATAGTAGTGGATCACGTATTAGACGGTACTATTTTGGTACAAGTACATTGCCAGAGAGAAAAGCTGTGTGACCTATATGCTGCCAGGCTGCTACCCATCCAAGTCATAAAGAGTAATGTTGCAGCAGTCCACAGATATTTGCTGTTCCAAGGGGTACTAATGGCATTAGTAGAGTAATACATCTACAATATTGTATAACTACTGAAAATCGCAGTCTGCCACTATGGTGTCTGTCAATCTGTCCACAACACATGTCTGATGATGCCACATTCGACAGCCAAGCACAAAATTGTGGTACACATATGAGTTTGACAGCCTAAACTGCAGACCTCATGTACACATCAACACAGTGGACAGTGATACACTCTGCTCATCCAGACCTCATGTCCCCTAAACACTACAAAGGGAACACATGGTGGAATATGCATTGCACAGGATAAGAGTATGTACATATACGTGTGTCTGTATTTACCCCAGAACAGCACATGCATGCAGGTCATCCCACAGTGACCGCTGTATATTCCCACACTGACATCAACAAAAACTGTGGACAGGACTAAATGACTACAGCCACTGGGTTGCTCATCCAAAGGAAAATGAGCACATATAACAAAGGAAGGTGATGTTTTATATATATATATATATATATATATATATATATAGGCTGTGGAACAGTTGTCTGATATATATATATATATATATATATATATATATATATATATATATATATATATATATATATATATATATATATATATATATATATATATATATATATAGAGGCTGTGGAACAGTTGTCTGACTACCAGATGACTACAGACAGATTACACTCAGACACAGTGTTAATCCACAGGACCTCCATTCTGTTCAGCACAATCCTTATTCAGGTCCTCTGGCATGAGTTCACCTTCAGGCTATGGCGATACAGTTAATGCAAGCCTCCAATATCTTGTCCTCCACTAGGCCTGCTGGTGTCATCCACTATAATAGTACTGGAAGTCACATTAATGTCAGACTTGAGCTGCAGCATGCATGATAAATAATGCATTGTGTAGTCTGTAATCCTAAATAGGTAGGGGTTATAATCTCACTCCATTTTACTTGCTGTGTGTATGTTAATGTGTGGTCTGTAATCCCAGATAGGTAGGTGTTCTAATCTCACTCTTTTCCACTTGCGGTGCATATGTGCATGTGTGTAACTTCCTAGAAAGTAACTGAGACTCACACACAGACTTCCAAGATGGCTTGGGCCTGCACTGTTTCTGGTTTTGCAGTTAATGCAGTCCTCCAATATCTTGTCCTCCACTAGGCCTGCTGATGTCATCCACTATAAGAGAACTGAATGTCATGTTAATGTCAGACCTGTGCCATGGTGTAAGCAATTAAACACTGCATTCTATAGTGTATAAGCTTAGATAAGCAGGGGTTCTATACTCACTCCAGGCAACTGTGTGTGAGTGTGTGTGCTCTCATAATGAGAACTGTAACTATGATCCCCAATAGCATGGTTTTGCAATGTTCTGGCCCTTGCATTGAAAGCAGATGTCTGGGACTGAGCATGATCACTCATGGGACAGTAATCACATATTGCTCATATACACCTAGACTGCATAGATTTTTCACAAGCATAGCGTTAGCAAGACATCACTGGAGTGCATGAATTCTGAGAATGGAATGTCTATCACTACTGTCTGACCCCATTCTTGCATGATTTGTGAGTAGTTGTCCATAAAGCCTACAGGTTTGGGGCATGGCTTATGAATGTAAAGCCAATAGTGATGTCATTCTGAAGGTGTCTGTACAGTTGTGAGGTATGATCCCAGGCCTGTTAAAGTACAAAAAAAAATATTCTTGTTTGCACATTGCTGGGTGTAGCTCAGACAAGTTTAAATATGAGCAGCTGGTTTGCGCACATTATGGCAGTGTAGAAAGTAAGGTCACAAATGGGACCCAGACATCTAAAACACCCATTTATGCTTTCTAGGAATTTCATAGAGCAGTGTGCAAACTTGATAAGCACTACTTTACTCTGTTTAAATTATTTACACTTAGGTCAAACACAAAAGGAGTACTTTTCCTGTCACTTCACCTGTGGCTGCATGTGGTAAGTGTTGGTCAACAGTTCATAGTGATCTGGGTTCAGACACAGGGACTGGAACTTGATTTTTACCACATCTCAGTACACATCCATGCATATTCAGTCATGTTCTGAGTCAGCATCTGCTAGTGGAGGACTCATTTGGATATTGTCCATAGTTTTTACAGACCAAACTTCTGTTTTGTGAATGTTGTCCCCCTCCACCTTCTCCTCCAACTACAAGGTACTGGTTGTTTTGGAATCCTTCAGATTTTACTTAGAAGCAGACAGTGCCTCTCTACTGGTTTGGGTGGATAAATATGTGATAATAGGGTCATACATACCACAAATAATCATGCTTATATATACATGCAGGGATATTAAATAGTAGACACAGCTGTATTCGAACCCAAGACCACAAAACACTTTTCTGGGCATTTAGCAGGTTGAGCTATATAACCACTGTTATAACTGTTCTTATCTTAACTGTTGAACAGATAATTGCACCATACATTGCTGTTACACACCTGATGTACATGTCTGTATAAAGTATATTGTTTCGTATGCATTATCTCATCACCAAATGCAGAATAAAGGCATCATTTAACATTAATCTAGACCAGAATAGTTGTGTGGTGTGCTGTGATATGCAGCAGTGTGTAAACAGACTTAATTGCTATAACTGCAAATGGTGGTATTTACTATGCACTGTTAAGTAACTGGCTGCATGGCTTGGTGGTAGAGGCTGTAGTGTGTAATGCAAATAGTACTGGCTTCATAATGGGTATGGGTGCTCTTTTTTTTACTTTATTTTAATGTTTTTCTAGGCATTTCTGAATCCCTGTCATTAGCTACATGCCTCATTGCGCAAACATGACAAATTACAAACACATTTTTTTAAATTAAATAATTCCAGTCAATAACGATAAACAATTATTACAGTGTACACTTAATGGTCCATGCAAGATGACCACCAGGTTTCCATGCAGGGCCATAACTACGGGCAATGATCTGCACTAAGTTCTGTGCAGATCTGCTGGTTCCATGCCATGGAACCTGCCTTGCGTGTGCCACACCATTAATATGCATGGCGCTTTTCTGGGAGAGGATCATAGCCGTGTACACAGGTACATTCGGTGTAGACGCTACAAAGAGTCTATATGGGCTTTATTGAATCCTGGGGATTGTTTTCCCAGCAATGGAATAGTGATATAATGAGCAGTGGAAGTGGTGGGAAAGCATATTATATAACTGTATGCAATGAAGAAGCAAGCTGAGTGAATGCCATGCCTCTCTCACCTGTCCAGATTTTCACAGACTGTCCCAATTTTTGCCTCATATTTTTAGTTTGTTCCATAAAACTTGTAGTTTTCTGGCAAATCACTGATGATTGAAGCCACTAAACAATGGGATACATTTGAATTTCAGACTCCATATCTTTCAGAAAATGCATAATTATACAAATCATGGAATTTTAGCAACTTTCTAAGTTTATAAGAATAATATTTAAATTATGCCCTTCTATTTGCACCTTCACCCCCCCTCCATTATTTTAGGCTTTGACCAGATTTCTTGCACTAAAAGGTTGAGAGGTATGTTGAATACACATGCTTGTCTTGTTATGTGGATTTTGTATGCATTGTATCTATGCTTATTGCTTATACCTACATATATTTTACTCTGTGCACTGTTTTCTTTATTATATAAGTAAACTTAATTTATTTACCTTTAAGCTGTTATGGCTGTTATTTATCTAATCTTAAAATTATTTATGCATTGTTGTTTATCTGACAACAGGGATACTATTATTCACTCTGCAAGTTAATAAGCTGTAAGCCTTCCATAAGACTGCTTAGGCCTGCTACCAGTTTTAACCATTACTTTGCTAAAAGTCAGCTATCTACATATCAGTGCATGATCCCTTCTTCTCGCTTCTTCCTTTACATTTAAGGTACTTGACACCAGATTCTGTCCATGCCTCAGATATAAACTACAAATAAAAAATGTACTGTATTCATTCAGAAGTCATGATAATGGCACTTTAACTCATTGCAACCCCCCTTTTGCACATCTTGAGGGAAAAGAGTTTCAGCAAAACTGTCCCATCAAACAGGAACTACTTGCCCACAAAATTCAAACAAATCACAAAATATTCAAACTTCAGGAAAAAATGTATCTTTTTCACCCACAGAAATTTACACATGTAACTGCTTTCTTGACAAAGGTTAATTTTCAATGAGACAGGTTTGTGTTATCACTGCCACCAAACGTGAAGGTGGAGTGGAACCTTTGTCACCAAAGGGGTGATACTGTACTGACAACAATGGGGTTTAAATCACACAGCTATCAATCTAGGATGAAGTAATAGCAAGAAAGTGTGTTTTGATACTAATTTACAAAGTACAGCCAAACTTCTACAGCATATGCACTTCTGTCTTGGGTATCTAACCTGCACACCCAGATTGGAATAAACAGACCACAGAGTTGAATCTTTCACTGCTGTGTGAGCCTGTGCCTTCCAGTGCTCCTGTATCTATGGTAGCTCTCTTTCACACAAAGTATTGTTCACACACACACACACACACACACACACACACACACACACACACACACACACACACAGTCTCATTTCATTAGTCAGAATGAAGAGCTTATAAAATTAGGGTTACCACCTGTCCCACTTTGCGAGGGACAGTCCCTCTTTGGGCAGTTGTGTCCTGCTAAAAAAGTGTAAAAATGGGAATTGTCCTGAGATTTTAGGACAAAATTAGTTCCTATATTTTATGTGATAGCTGCATAAAACAGTTATTCTGTATCTGAAACACCTAAATGTTATAAGAAACAGAATAAGCAACTAAAATGCTACAAGAATAACCTTTTATTTAGGCAAAAAAGGGAAGTTCTGTCCTTTGTACTGGCCGTGAGTATGTTTTGGCCTGCAAAATCTGATGTTTGTACCAAAAATGTCCCACTTTGGGCATTTAAAAAGGTGGCAACCCTATATAAAATTAATTGTGAATCACTCATTATTACATGCTTCAGATGTTGAAAGAAGGAAGGTCAGCTGTGTATAGGAAAAGTAATTGAACATTTTGCCATTACGGGATCGGAGTGTGTTTGGGTGTTTGTAGGTTAGGGCTACAGTAATGGCATGAAAAGGGGATAGATTTATTGCTATGCATGTGTGGTAAAGTAGGGGGTTGATGTCAGCGGCATGGGCAAGTTTAGGGTTTGAGTTAACATGCATTATTCAGGCTGGCAGAGCTGGTGTAAATCATCAGAATTTCTCCCGGCATTCTGCTGTACTATATAGAGTGCCACTGTATGACCCAACATGAACCTGTAACTTTAAGCTGAATAGTATATGACTGTTCATGGTGTGACTTTTATAAATTATACTGTTCTGCTGTGCAGGCTGAAATACTAGACATACACTGATTTGTGCTTATGCCCAGATTTCAGCAAAATACAGCCAATGTTAGTTATACTGTTTCAGTGAGTTAATTTAACTTTTTTTGGTTATAAGCTTCTAAACATAGGTTTGTGATATTTTTATTGCTTCAGGAGTAAAACGTGGCCATATTGCTTATTTTCATAAATGTATAAATGTTGCAATTGCATGCGCCTCTTCCCAGTTCACTATTTTAACCACAGGTATCAGACATATCATCGCTTCAAATGCATTCTGCTCATGTAGCTGTGAATAGCAGTGCTAACACAGCTTGTTGCAGCAGGCTAGATGACCTGTCACATGCAGTGTAGCATGCGACACACTCGGAAGTGATGCAGCAGATCACAGAAGGCCAGTATGATACATATACTCTGCAGAACCAAATGCAGGCAGCAAAAAGTAGGAAAAAATACTTGATCCTTTGTGCAAAATGCATTCTGGGGGGCTGAATAAACAGAAATAAAATCACTTCATGATAAAAATAAACACTAAATTGTAATGTTATACACACACACACACACACACACACACATATATGCACATTTTATATATATATATATATATATATATATATATATATATATATATATATATATATATATATATACACCTGAACTCTCTGAAAAATTGTTCTGTCTCATCTGAGGAACCCTGGGATTCATTAACAGTCATGTAGGCACCACGCTATTCCCACAAAATGTAACCACATTAGCACCATGATAGGCAGTGCTAATCAAATATACATGCTGGTCACTGCTTGTATACATTTGCAAGCTCCCTTCTGTGGCCAGCAATACCGTTCATGGTCATAGAGAGGTGTTTGCAAGTATAAGCACAGAATGTAAACATAATGGTTTGCTTAGAGACAGAGCTCACATACGAGCATGTGCTACAGCCCAGAAATATTAAGGGCAAGTACAGTGAAAGAATACTGAATACTTAAGAAAGGGAAGTGAAATGGGTGAATTGTATACAGTAAGTGTTTTATACTACATAATTAATATGGAAGGGGAAAGGGGTAAAGTGTACTCATATACCACAGGCAAATGTGCTAAAGTGTTAAAGAAGTATTTCTAACATAAATCCTGCAATACTGATGTAACGAAAATTCATGTCATTTACAATATTGGAGTTATGCACATAAATAAAAATGTATATGATATGACTGGGATATAAGCCTGTAGTGTAACAAAGGGGAGTGATAATGTAATAACATGTTAATAAAATGCTGAGTTAAGATAACAATTAACAAGGACAGAAGATACATTATGGGATGAATAAATAGACTGCAGTTACTGCATATGAGATGTTTGTATATACAGGAAATTTATGGATGCAAGCTTGCACCACTGCTGTATTTTCCACCTCAGCATGTATACACAAGAACAATTGGACTTTATAGCTGCAATATCAGGTAAATCACAAATGGACATGTTTTTACAAAGAAATGCCAATAGCACCTATAGGAAAGGGGTTTATCAGTCATGGGCATGTAAGAGACAAGCAAGTGTTGTACAGTTGTGTAAATGCTAAATGGTTATCAAATAACACACAACATAAATAAGTGACAAATGACAATACAGATCAGATGACGTCATGATTTCAACTTTTCTATTGCTGATTTGCAGACATCTCAGACATTATTATACTGGGCGTATCACATGGAATTACAGGAAAAAAGTAACATAACAGAAATTCAACAGCAGCAACACATAAAAAAAAATACAGAGTACCAGTCACAGATTCTGATGGTCTGGTACCATGCCATACAGTAAGAAATGTTTTTTGAAATCCCTCATCAGCCGTTAAGCTGTATAATGTGACAAAAACAATTTCAGTAATAGAGAAATGTCTGGATGAAGGCATGCAATACAGAGCATAATTGTTAATGCCTGTGAGCAATGAATGACATAATAAACATATACATAATGTCATTTTCAGTTACATGCCACGACTGATATCAGAGTGGTGCATGACAATCTTGAATGCCATAGAAATACACATATTGGTCATGTCATGAAGAACACCATTGAGGAGCTTACAGTACTTCCCTGTCATAAAGGCTTGAAAAAGGTGGCTTTCTGAGGCCTGAATTCATTTGCAGTCACACAGACAGATGTTTTCAGATTCAAATCCCTGCTATTGTACTAGGCTCTCTCCTGACCTCTGTACTGACTGTGTGTGCTACATCAGATAGCAATAGAGGTTGTCACAAGTAACTGAATTGTATGTGTGCACTCCGAAAGAAGTTATGAACAATAAGATTTAGTCAGAATGCTGGAAAGGAGATACACATGTTATTGTCCGCATAACAGTGTGCAATACAACATCAATGTTTCTTTGACAAGTAAACTGTTACATATACTGTCCCAAAGTTGAACCACAGTCTTTCTGTGTAGCTATGCTATACAATCCAGTAATCAATACATGTGTCACAGGAGTAAACACCCCATGACATGCCCAAAATAACCATTTCACTGCCATGCAATCACAACATGTGATGATATATCATTGTCCAAAATAAAAATGGATATAAATAACTAGGTACAACAGTATTTATGTAATCTCAGTATGTTCATATAATGTTGCCCTTTCAAGAATTGAACAGCAAGCTATGCAGCTCTACTGGCTAATGACATGTGGAAGAACCACAAGTACCACGGTGAAATTTTTAACACAGTTGTGACACTCCACCAATGTTAACCTATTTCATCAGCTGTACGAGTTGTAATCAATCTCTTTGAGATAAAACGAATGATGGAGAACTCTCCCACTGTGAATGGACACATTATAACTGAATGTGATGCCTGTGCACTGGCCCAGTAATCAAGGAGCCTCAATCCTCACCAAAGATCTGAACATCAAACCCTGATTGCTATCAACAAACCTAAAAGTCCAGCTGGCCAACTTCTCCTCTCTTTCACTATTGGCAAGGCTTGGAACTCTCTCCCTTCCTCTCTTAGAACAATAGCAAACTCTGAACATTTCAAAACTCAGCTTTTCAAACATCTGTTCACTAAATGGAAATGCATCTGTCTTCACCCCACCTAAAAACTATCCAAGAACACACCGATATCCTACCAAGAGTGTACCATAGCACTCAGAATGACCTACAGCTATTTATCCTTGAACCACTTTGTGTAAATATTGTAACTAGATTCAAAGTTTAAAACGAGTGCATGCAAAATGTCTTCTTAACTCTCTTCTCTATGTGCACATATAATGCATTTTCCCAAATTACTGTATAAGAATAGCTTTATAATTGTATAACCCTTAAGAAAAACCTCAGTGAATTTGTTTTTGACTATTTGTAATAATGAATGTTCTTATTGTGTAAACTGGTCTCCTCAATATATCATTTATATTTTTCATATTTCTGTAATTTGTATTTTTGGAGTTTTTCTCCCCGGGCCGCCACTGAAAACTGGTGCTCGGGGCCCAGTGGACCTCCCCGGTAATCAAATTGGAAATAAATAATATACATAAATAAAATGTTCAAATAGTGTAGAAGTTGACTCAGAACATGCTGACCTAACCATAAACACCCCCATTCATGCACACCTACAACTTTCTCGGATTGAACCACCAAAAATCCTGCCTATCTAGTTAATCAGTATAGAAAGCACAGTATTAATCATAAGCCCAACTGAGAAGTCTGACTCTTAAGAGGAGAAAGTGCACTTTTGTCAGGATGACCTCATCAGTGCATTTCAAAGATGATGTTTCAGTAAAAAGGAGGACAAGAGTGCTGTGTGCAGATTTAAATGGATTCCTTTAAGGGGAAGTAGATACAGCACCAAGTGTTACACGCACACAAATTTCCCATGTTGAGCAAAATGCTTCCTACTTATCTAATTAAACAGTCTAGAGGACACTTTAATTGTAACAAGTGCTACAAGATAAGCCTGACTCTTAAGGGGAAAGAGTGCACTTTTATCAGGATGGCCTCATCAGTGTATTTTGTAGAGGATGTTTCAGTAAAACTTTGGGAGAAGAGAGCTGTATGAAGAATTAAATGTATTCTTCTCAGGGGAAGTAAATACAGCTACAAGTGTTACACACACATGTTTCCCATATTGGGCATCAAACCTCCTGCCTACAAAATTACACACTCTAGGGAGCACTGTAATAGTTGCAAGTGACACAGGAGAAGGCTGATATTAACAATGTGAACTAGGACATATGAACTTTTTGAAAATCGGCTGTTTGGAACAGATGGGTACAGTGCATCACAGGTTATGCAACAAATGCATATGTGTGCACAGGACAATATAACATCACTATGATTACCACATGTAATTACATACTTCTCTACTAAAATTTAGATATTGTCCTACATGTACATTGCATTATTGTGAGGGACATTAACATGTTTCACATTATGGGATGCCATAGACATTCGCTGATGTACACCAGCAGATTATCAATCCAACTTTCTTGCAACTTCATGTCGGGATGATTGCCCACTTGCATTATCTCATACTTGCACTGTTGCCAAGACAAACATGCAAGAAATACATAGGACAGTCCACTACAGAGCAACAGTGATGGATTATCTGAGACTAGGTTAACCAAACGTATAACACAGTTACAAGTGTAAGCACTGTAGAGCAGACATACATTAAATGGCTAAATTAATTGAGTCAACAACATTCTGAAATCAGAATGACTTGTTGACAAAAGTAATACAAACATGCAAATGTTATGTAACCTAAAAAAAATAATTATTTGATTTTAGCCATAGTTGCATTTGTTGCCCGGTGCCAGATGTTGCACAAATGCAGGGGTAAAAGAATAACAATACAGAATGGAGATGATACATTGGCAGGATGAGATGATAACAGGGACAGAGTAGCTTATGACAGAAGAAAGATAATGGTGGCTCATAACAATATGTAGACAACAGGTGCACATGAAATAGTGTACCAAAAACAGTCATTAACACTTAGCTAGTGGTTGGATTAGTTTCATAGGTTCATAGGTTGGTACTAGACTATCAGCCCTAGGGCCTATACAAGCCTAGCCATAACAATTCCTTGGCTATTTATTCCCACACTATTTACTTCCCTGGACCCCTGTCTAGCAGGGTGACTGACGACATCCCTGGGGTGAATTTCCTTTCTCCCATCCAATCGTCAATGTTCCTTTTGAAGAGGGCCAAATAGGCACTCTGCTTGACATGTATGGGCAATCTATTCCAGAGTCTGGGGAGTCTCTGGGTCAGGAACCTATCCCTCCAGCATGTTTTGTTTATTGTGAACCCTTGAATTTGCTCAAACATCTGTCTGTACATCATCACACCACAAAGGAATTACTACTTCACCACATTTAAATAACACAATTGAAGCAAAGTGACAACATACTGAGGCAGAATGGGTGAACAGAGAGAGACAGATTCAGATGCAGAGCAGAATATCAACAATATGTTTAGCGGGACATGTAGGAGCATCTGCATGATGTGTTACTCTTACTTTTTTAAATCATCATTAATCTGTCATGCTCTGTACAATGAAGTGCTTGCTATAGGTACAAATAAGGGGTAGGAGAAACATGAATACATAATTAGGATAAGGTTGGCTTACTAAATCTCCCTGTTAGGGCTGCAGTGTTATTGCAAATGATGTCTTGCTGCACTATTTAAATGGTATGTTATGGAAATGTTGTATATAGAGAAAAATACATATGTTTGCAGTTAAATATATGATAGTAATATGAAATGTTATTAGTTATTACATTGCCCTACAGCTGTAATTGAACTCATGACACACTGCAAAAATGTCAGGCAACTATCTCAGCATGCCATACAGGAGCTCTTGCTTTATTGCATCCAGGAGCCTAAGAACTGTAATAATTGAACCAAATTAAGTGTGCCAAGTTGACACACATGTTAAGTGGAGAGCTATGCATAGGTCATATTGTTTTTGTGAGACAGATGTCCATTTTTATTATTTTTGGGGGGAAAGAGAGGAATGATGGCAAAGGTGCTTAGGAATGAGAGGCTCAGGTAGTTAGGGTAGGTTAATAAGTATGAGCATATAGGACATACAAGACAGACAGGGATGGTGATGGAGACAAATGGTTGGGGGGTTACCATGATTGGGGATAGGTAGAGAGCATTGTATGTGCACCCACATCCAGCCTGAGAACAATGCAAATCTAGTTTTCACCCTCAGTACTATCATCACTTTCTCCTCCAACAGCTCCCTGGGTCAGTGTCATATGTGGCATCATCTTTGCAGTCTGATGCAGGAAATGTTGAACCCTGCTGATAACATGCATGAAGCCTCTCTGTATTATATCTTCCACTACCCTTTCAGATCCTGCACTATTGCACCAGGAGACAGACCAGAGCTGCCTGACACAAGTGGAGCATGTAGGGCAGGGTTTGTGGAGAAAACACTGACAAGTTGTGAACCTGAAGTGCTGGGTGTCTGTGCTGCTCTCTGGGGAGGTATGGCAGGTTGAATCATGGTTGGTCTAACTATCTGTGCTTTTGGTCATTTAATTTTCAGCAGCAAGGTATGCAAACAACCATCTTTTTAATAAATTATAACCCTACCAAAAAAAAATTTAAGAGAGAGACAGCTTGGGAGAGACATAAAGGAGAAATGTGATAGTACTGTATTTTTTTCAGTAGACTGTGTTTGGCAGTACATAAACAGTTATGGTAATTTATTATTATACACATCTGCCACATCCATATATGATGGAAATGTATTTGTGTGTTATAAAATAAACACATCTTGTTCCTATGATATAACAAAGAGCAGCTTTTCCCTATGATGGATAGGAAATATGCATTTAAATGTAATAATTTCAATTACCATAATTTGATTCTTCTTTAGACATTATTGATGTTAATACTGTATAAATACTTATCCAGTGATACAAAGTAATTGCTGGTTTTGGATATTGAACCCACACACAGTTAAGCTGCTATGCTCATTGCTTAATGCAAGCAGCAGGAGTCATAGGGGGAGGTATGTATGCTTGAGATGAAAGTTGAAGTATACCTCTTCAAGATGCTAGTGCTGGGGGGAATGAAAATAAATTTCTTGCTTGAATTCGGGCCTGAATCATACTTGGCCCATGCCTTACTGAGGTGAGTTATTCACTCCAGATGTGCCCCGCAGATTGCATCTTTTTCCTCTGGAGCTGTACAGTAAAAAAGAAAAGAAATACATACAAAAGCATAAGGAGTACCTCCATTGGATGGCTAGATCATTAATGCCATATCTTAGACAGCATAAATGGGAGTGTTCACAGTCCTAAAATCAGCCTACTTTCAGCTTAGGAGGTTTTGCTTTTACTTCTTAAAATTACTATAGTGGTGACAACATTGTTCCCCAGTGACTGGGATGTCAGTTGCACTGGAGACAGTCTTGGCTAAGCTGTTCAAAGCCTTAGCCTTATACTGAGACTCCCTGCAATCCCCCTGTAGCTGCCTATGGCTTTAGTGCTCCAAAAGGAGTGCTACAAATATCCTGGATGCCTCAACACCCCAACTTTGTGCTCTATATTTAGCACAATTTTTTTTCTCGTCAGCAGTGCCTGCAAAAGTCAAGTTAACAAAATATGTTTGAATTAGCACCCAATTCAAATCTCGCAGGTAACTGACTGCACAAAGACATACAGCCTTGCCTGTTACATTTGCTCAATTGAAAGTAGATGGACTCCTTGGCACTACTTACATCACATAGCAGTAAAGATGTGAAAATGGTATTGAGCTTTGCCATGTGTTATGATCAACTTATTGATACAGGTTCCAGTGTTCAATAGTTGAATGCTTAATGGCATTGCTTTTAATCCTTGAAGTTTTAAAAGATGAAGAGGATGAATTGTGACGCATTTTGATATTGGGGCTTACATAATGTTAAATTATGGTTGTATTGTGCCAGCTGGCAATCAAACCCATGGGATAAAGCATGGAAAAATTGAAACTCAGTTTACTAATCAATATTGCAACAGGAGAACAAGCTTTCAGGCATGGAAATTAGAATTATACTAATTTAGAAATTAATGGAGATACACTCCAGAAAGGCCTGTATGTGTGTGATTTTTATTAGTTCTGGGAATGCATTCCTATGTAAATCTCATTATTTCTGTTTGTAAATATATTTCAGATGGATGCAACTGAATGACGTGAGTAATACATTTTCGGGTATGTTACATGCATACTTCACAAGACATAGCTGTCCTTAACACATAGTTTGGATATGTGATGATTTATGATGATTATAACAAAAGTATTCTGCCCATCATACCTATGCAAGTGAATTTTATGTTAAACTATCTTCATTGTCAAGTTTGGGAAATTGGACACCTAATAGCTTGAGGTTAAATGTGAAACAATGAAACATGCTAAATAGAAAAGTTTACTTATGCAAGCATTACTGATACATTCAATGCAAGAAACATGTTTAACATTATCATTTTTCTTTAGTTTTACATTCCTAATCAAATGTTGTGAGAACTGGGATTCTTACATCCTTTGTAAAAATATCTTTTGGCTGGATTTGAACCCTTAAAAAGCTGTTTGTTATTTGAATTCAGTGCACTTACAGCTTTTGCCACAGAGATAGGTATATGACACATGGATTATCTCTGCTCAATACTGTACAGAGTGCTGAGAAAACACACCATTGTTGGGTGTGTTTGCTCTACATAATACAGCCTAAACTAAATGTTTATTTTTTTTCATTAGAAAGGAAATGTGTTTGCATGCTGCCAAATGAACAGCAAATGCAAACTAAAATGACAAAAATGATTATTGTGAATAGTTGTATTGTGATACTATGTGCCACAGAATTGGATATCTGTCTTGTGCATTCTCTGCAGTAAGTACTATCCATGTTGTAGAGGTCCACTCAATGACACCAGGCATATTTGCTTAACATAAGACAGTCTAAACTAAATCTTTCACTCTTTTAATATATGTTTTGTATAAGGAAAATATGTGATCAGTTTAATTCTCTATTTTTCTGTTTGTTGCATTTATTGTGTGGTATCATAGTTTACTCAGAAGGTGGCACAGTGGAACTCCTACCACTTGAAGTCAGAGTATCAGTAGCTTCTGATGATGATGGTGGTGATGAAGAGGTCCTGTCTGGAGGTGCAGAGAGTCAATCTGACACTGATGTTGTGGCTCCCACATCCCCAACCATATTTTGGACACAGTGGTTATGCCTATGCATATCCATAACATGGAGACCTCTAATAAAGGACAGGTTGAGGGGGACACTGTTGATCAGGGTAGTGTGGATAATCCAGTTGCAAAGCTGGTTGGTTCTCCCTGTAGCCATTGTGAGGGTGTGGTGCCACACAGGAGGGTTTGTTGGGGTGCTCAGAGGAGGCCTGCTGTTGACCATCCTCCAGATGCTTGTGTTTCATTAGATGCCATCAGATGTATGTGTATGGCCATACTGGTGGCACAGGCACATTGCACGTAGGCCACAGAAGAGGTAGTGTGACCATTAAATGTCATGCATTCTGACATGATTGACTTCCAAAATCATGTGGGAAACTCCTTAGGATAAATGATTCACTCGATTAGTCATCATCTGTGATGGAACATCTGTTGGGGATGGTGGGCATCCACATGGCCAGAGAGCTGCTACATCTTTTGGTGTTAGCAGACTTGGCCATGCAAGAACCTGCTCCCGTAGTGACACTACATCCACTGCTCTGTCACTGGTTGTAGTATCCACACCCAGCTGTAGTAAGCTATGGGTTCATGTTTCTGGACATAGTCAGGAGGACAGTTCATTCAGCAAACATTGCTCACATTCCGGTAGCACACTGACTTCTAGCTAAGGCCATGGAAGTAGTAGTGCAGCTCCTGACAGAAGTAGTTCTTGTGGGCAGGAGTGACAATGCTGAACTAGTGTACCATGCATGGCTCACACCAGTCTGAGGTTCCAGGACATAGTGCTAGCATAGTGCTTGATTATTTTCATGCATTGAAAAAAAATCACATGCCCATACCACCTCACACACATGCAAGCAATCTAAACAGTTCTACTCAGTGGGATAAATTTGGTGTTACTGGCCTTGAACACTGTACTGTGATAGATACATGTGTTTCTTTGTGGCACACACTCACTTCTTCGGTGTCAGCTTTGCCCTCCTACCATCCCCACCTTGTGCCCTTTGCACATGTCTTTGTGACTTAGGGTTGCATATTTGTCTGATGCACTCAGTGTGTAGTTAATGTGTGCTTATTCACATGCTTGCATTTATCGATATGTATCGCAGAAGGAAAGTTGTTGATTTCTTTGATTTCTTGTTCCTACTCATTTGTGAACGATTGCTTCTTTAATTGTTGAAATGCATTGTATTTAAGTTAGTATTGGCATTACATCAGTGGAAACATTAGTCACTTCAGTCTTGTTTCTTGGTATAGTTGTGCACATGAGGATATAATTGACTTGTTTCATGTTGTATAGATGGTGGTCAATTGAAATGCTTTATGCATACTAAATAACATATTCAAAAATCTAGCTGTGGAGATTTTGCTGACATAAATGTACACCTCAGACAATTACTCTGCTTAGGGGCTTATACATATTTTCATGACAGTAGTCAGGTATATAACTTTTTTTTTTCTTTACAGGTTCCATACTTACCTCATCATTACTGCAGGTACAAATTGTGTCTTTGGGGGATGTCCCTGTCTGATCCTATCAGAACACAGCTGTTGGATGGTAAAGCAAACGTTGTGGAGTCTGACAGGCATCAGATTTGCTCTTTGCATGTGCATGGGATCCTAGGCTTTGATCTAGGTAGTGAATGTGTCTGCTATCCTTTGCCATCTATCCAAAGCCAGGACATACTGTGCACATCTTTGTCTGCCAGCCCTATCTGCAGCTGTTGGTTCTCTCTCAGACTATTCATCTGAACCAGCTGCTGCTGCTGTCCCTGTCTGTGGTTCTTGAAACTGTGGTTCTCCCCCTTGCTGTCCTTGTCGAAGCGGCTCAAAGATAATTATATTGCATAACATGGCACAGACTAAAAATTTAGGCATAGGTGAATGGGTCATACTGTAGCATACCTTCTGACACCAGAACCTTGATTTAAGCAAACCAAACATGTTCTATGATAGTCCTAGTTTGATTGTGGGCCTCGTTGTGTCTTTGTTCAGTGGGGTTTGTGGGTTGGTCATGGTTGTCATGAGTCAGAGCTCCAGTGCATAACCTGCATCCCTCATTAGATCTGAGGAGTGTCACCCCTAGCAGACATGGTATAAGTGTGTCATATTTGTGAATCATGGAAAGTGCATGGGTTACCTGTACAGATACTATAGATGATCCTAGACAGGGGTCCAGGGAAGTAAATATTGTGGGAAGAAATATCCAGAGAATTGTTATGGCTAGGCTTGTACAGGCCCTAGGGCTGATAGCCTAGTACCAACCTATGAACCTATGAACCTATCCCTTGGACATTGCAGACGACCTGACAGTTTACAGAGTGAAAACCTTTCCTGTTGACGTATCTCCTTCCCTGTTCACTGGGTGAGCTTTTATTTCCATGTGTGTGCAATCTATGGCCCCCAGCATTTCAGGGAAGTGTGGTCCTGCATAGAATTCCTGCATGCTTATTGCTTTCTCCTGTGGGGTGCATGGAAAATAGATGTGATATCTTGCATTCAGTAGCATTGCATTCAAAAACTGATGTAATATTCTAAAGTCTGATGTCTGTGTCACCCCTGATATATTCCCTGTTTGTCTCTGGAAAGTACCAGTTACTAGTATATATAATGCTACACATACCTTTGTTTCTGCTGGGATGAATTCTCCACAATTTCCCTGGGACCGACGGAGCAGGTGGCAGAGGTTGCATATTTGTTTCAGTGTGTCACTGTTCACTCTGTATCTCTCAGCAATTTTTGTGGCATGCAGTCCATGATAAGTCAAATGGGGTTTAAACATCCTTCTTCTTCTTGCCTGAGGTCTGGCAGCCTGTTGCACATACAGCATAATAATAGCAGCAACAACCCATAACATAATTTTTTTCTAAGTGTAATTGTGCCTGTATTCCAAACAGCTTTGGCATACAGGGAAAAACCTATGCCGAGTGTACACGATTGCTTTATAGCTTCCCAAATAGCTCTGCTATCTTGGATTGGTTAATTAGCATGTACTTCAGCTCTTTATGCTTTCATTAGCATATTCTGCCATTTGCCTTTGTTTGGTGGCTCTACATGTCATGTAGATCAGCTTAATGAATACCAAATAGTGTGCTATCATGTTGGTGCTGGATAGCTACATGTCATGTAGCTGTTAATGAATCCATCCTGAAATCTTCACCATCAGGTCATATATGTAATGGGATGTTATCCTTTTCAGTTTAGCCAGTAGGTAAAAAGTAAGTAAAATGTAAAGTACATAGATTAAAATCTTGAGAAGTTTTTACTTTAACAGTGAAATAAATAAATAAATAAAATACATAGTAAAATAAAATAACATTATCAAAAACAATATTAAATAAATGAAGATAAATTAATTCTAAAAATGAGGAGGAACAAGGCTTTACTATATTAATATGAAACTTAAACCCATGGGCCTCTGAGAGGGGTAATCTTTTGAGACCTCATCAGTGGAGCATTGAAAGAGTGCTCCAGAAGCTGACAAGGCAGTGACTTGCACAACAGTGCTACTTGACAAGAAACATTATGCATTTTGACATTCTCAGCCTCATCCTAGGGCTCTTTTGTTGCTTCTCATCGACTAACTGAATCAGGCAAGCTAGCCAATAGAGAGAAATTATCTTCTTAAATGAACACTCCGGCCTCCCCTACATGAAAACTCAACTGCGAGTTTTCTTTTATCCTTACAGATTCATCCCTGGTACAAGCAGTTCTCTAACTGCATTAAAAGGTTTAAGTATTCTTTACTTCTCCCCTTCAGTAGCATAGGGCTGGTAAGCCCATTCCCCATCTATTCATCCTGCAGTATATCGCATGGTTTCTAGAGGAATTTGTCTCCTCCTTCATAACGTACCTCTGACACAGGCCAATGAGTAGTTCCACCTGTCTGGCACTTCCCACACTGTGATGTATGCTGTACCTGCTTGCTGAGGTAACAGCTGTTATAAAACTAGTGTTCACAGACTTGTGGAACATTTCTTATTATTGTGGAACTTTTAACTTAGTGACTGTTTCTGCACATATTGAACACAACCTTGTAGAAGCATTTCTTTTGCCACTGAAACAGTGGCTGAAGGCTTTGCAAAGCATGGAAATCAGGCAGTATCTAATTTTTTTATTTTTATTTGTTACAATAAAGAAAAGTCTTTGCCCATTTCTGTCCGCGTGTGTAATGGAATGTGTGCACAAAAGAGAGAGAGAGAGGCACACACACAGATTTAATTGAGTAATAGATCCCAGGTACCAGCTGTATCACATTTACTTTGACCTCCGTGATTTTTCCACTGCGACTGTCACAAATAAATGTATATAAATGAATGCCTTGCAACTACTAAGTACGTGATGCAGCTGGCACCAGGGCTCTATTACTCGATTCAATCTGTGTCACGCACACACACACACACACACACACACACACACACACACACACACACACACACACACACACACACACACACACACACACACACACACACAGTCTGTCAGTCGCTTCTGCTTTTATGCACACATAATGTACAAGATATATTAATAGAAGACTGACCAGGAAGTTAAAGAGGAAAAAAATAAAAAGAACAAAATGTTATGATAGTGCTGTGCCGACTGAATGCCGATTCTGCTTCTGTATTTGCGGTTGCACCTTTTTTCATCAAACAGTCCTCAGTTCATCTATGAAAGGTAACTCATATTTCCAGTGGGTTTATCCTGTGTATGTTTTAAACTTGAGGCATTTTTTTAAGTATTTTTTTTTTCAGTACACCTTTTTCATTTGCAAATTTAAAATCTAAAACAATGAGGTGAAGTTTATAAAGTAATAGATTATAATTTATTTGTAAATGTTTCAGCATGTTAAAAATAAATACAGTCCTGTAGCAAAAGCTTTGGCTATTCCTTCAGTATGTTCTTCTGTATGCATTCTGGTTAATATAACTCTCATAGAACGGCTAACATATGCTTTTGCCTGAGGTGCTATCATTGTTGGAGGGAAGCTATGCAGGGTTATGAAAGGATCTTTGTTAATATGAAAAAACTGACCTAGAATGGGGATAATACTATATAAGTAGAAGTAACCATTCCAAATCTCTTTTTTTAAATTCATCTTGCTAAAGCAAATGAAAATGAATTACCGACTACACCAAATTCAACATCAGAAAGAATGTGGAGAAATATGCTTGCATTTTCAGTTTGAGCAGGCTGAACATGATAAGGAGTGTGGCGTTCATGAAGTTCATAGGTTCATAGGTAGGTACTAGGCTATCAGCCCAAGGGCCTACGTAAGCCTAGCCAACAAGGTTCCCTGGCTTGCGCCACCCAAGAAAGTTATTTTCCTGTGCCAATGTCGAACAGAGACACAGAAGTGATCCCCGGGGTGTGTTTCCTATTTCCCGTCCACTCATCAAGATTTTTCTTGAAGAGTGCTACTGAAGAACTTTGCTTGACATAGATGGGTAGCCTGTTTCAGAGTATGGGAAGTCTTTGGGACAGGACTCTATCCCTCCAGCTTGTCCTGTTTATTGTGGTGACAAGGTTTAGCTCCCTAGAGCATGTAGCTCGGAGGGATTGGGATTTCTTTAGGTGTAGCATGTCAAACAGCTCTGGGTTTGACATAGCTTTATATGTTAAGCAGAGATCACCTCGGAGTAGGCGATATGCTATGGAGTAAAGCTGGAGTTTTTTGAGGCGGTCAGTGTAGGGCATTTGTTTGAGGCCAGTAATCCTCTTTGTGAGGTACTTCTGTGGCCTTTCCAGCTGCAGAAGATGTCTTGTGAGGTACATTCCAAAAGGGATGTTGTACTCTATAATGGGTCTAATGAGAGTCGAGTAGAGGGGAGCAATGACCTCTTTTTTCTTGGATGAGAACCCTTTTATGATGAGGTGTGCCACGTAGAAGGACTTCCTGAATACTGTGGTGATGTGACTATCAAAGGAGAGACTACTGTCCACCTGGGTCCCAAGGTCTCTTATCACACATTCAGTGTTAAGTAGATTGCTGCCTATGTGGTAGTTCATGGGTACAGAGTTTTTAACAAAGGGGATGACACTGCACTTTTTGGCATTGAGCTTGAGGCCATGGCTCTGACACCAGGCATCTGTCTCAGCAAGACCCTTTTGTAGGATGTCCACATCATTTGGGGACTTGACTATTGCTTCGTTAGCCAGAGGCCTTTTGTGTTAGCCTGTACTTCAGGGAAGTAGATACCAAACAGGAGAGGTCCCAGGATGGAACCCTGTGGTACTCCACTTGTCACTGCTTTGAGGTCAGATTTGGAGTCTGCAACTTTTACAGTGTGGGTTCTGTCAGTGAGCCATTTGGCAACCCATCTTGTGACATAGTGATTTATACCTAGTTTAGTGAGTTTAGCTATAATTCCAGAATGTGGGATGGTGTTGAAAGCCTTTGAGAGGTCAAGATAAGCTGTATGAACCACCTTACCCTCATCTACGGCTTTGGTGACTGCCTCAAAGAAGTTGATCAGGTTCAGGAGGCATGATCTGCCTTTCACAAACCCGAACTGGGTGGGATCCAGAGTTTGGAGGTTACCAATGTCTTTGTTTATGAGTTCCCATGATGATACGTTCCATGGCCTTGCAGACCAGGCTCGTCAGGCTAATAGGTCGATAGTTTTGGGGATCAGTGGTGGCTCCCCCTTTGTGGAGTGGGATAACTGTTGCTGTGCGCCATTCAGTGGGCACAAAGCCTGATGCGAGGCTATTATTGAACATGGTGCTTAAGTGGGGAGCCAGTTCGTTCTGAAGTTCTTGTAAAACGCAGCCTGGGATGTTGTCCGGTCCCATGGATGCTGTGTTTTTGGCTTTAGAAAGTGCAGCTTTTACCTGCGTAGTTGTGATTACAGGGACTCTTCATTCTTCCTGTATAGATATGGGCCCTTTAGTGGGTGAGGGGGGGGGGGTAAAGTTAGCACTGAACCTATCTGCCAGGATGTTGGCAATATCAGTTGGTTCTGTAATTTTTGTGCCGTTGTGCTGTAACTCAGAGCAGATCTGGGTGTTGCCATCGAGATTCTTGATATAGCTATAGAATGCTTTGTGGTTGTCCTTAGAATAAGTGGCTATTTTGTTTTCTTAGCTAGCTTTGGCGGATCGTAGCTAGCTTTGGCGTATCGTAGCTAGCTTTGGAGGATCTTTGAAGTTAATAATTAGAGGGCTTCAAGCAAAAGCAGTGGTTCTGGCACACATTATCAGGTTTAGAGAAAAAACATAAGTGAGAACCCAAATTAAGAAAGGAAACTTCAGGGCAGATGAAGGGCTCCAAAGCTGTCATGTGTTCAGTTTCTTAACATGGAAGCCCCTTTTTTGTCTTCTTCTTTTCTAACTTTTTTTTTAATAAAGCTCATGTCAACTCATCATGATCAGGTTATCAGTCAGAGGATGCAGAAATACAGAACTAACATTCCCCTAAAAATGAACTACGTCCACCTCTTAATTGAAATGCACAAAGTATTATAAAATAGCAAGCACAAGTTAATTTAGTGCTTGTCAAAATACTTGAAACCAGTGTTTGTTAGGCATACAGTATGTGGCGGTGCATTTCAGAAGTGTGTGTGTGTAGTTATATTATATAATATTATAATATATTATTTACTGTCGTTTGTTAACTGGGAAAGTCGACTGGGTTGAAAACCCATTTTCATTGGAGGTCCGGGGAGAAAAGCTCCAGTTACAGCAATCAGAAATATATAAACATGTATAAGCAATCAAAAATGCATAAACTAGACTTATTACAACAACCTTTCTAAATAATGATAGTACAGTTTTTTTAGGAATTAGCATAAGTTGCAAGAAGTACATAGTTAAGTTAGTTTTTAGTAGTGTACATAGAATATTTTTGTGTGACTACAGGTATGAACAAAAGACAAGTGGGTACAGTATTTTAAAGAAGGAAAGGAAAAAACAAAAATAGATTTTTTTTTTTCAATAATCTTATTAGAGATATCAACACAAAGGCCAAGGATGTGCAGAAATGGAGTTTTGACAAGTATAAAAGAGGTCTAATTCACACAGGATTAACTTGGAAATGAAGGGTGTCAAATATTTTCAGGTTTTAAATATAACTTAAGGAGGTCTATGATTTTGTGAGCAGGGGCATGTCAGTTTATTAAGAGTTTATTAAGGAAGTGATTTTTTAGAGTGAGTTTGAAGTTAAGGAATCTAATTGAGTGATAGTGGGTGGGTAGAGTGTACCAGAGTTTAGAGATGGCATGTGAGTATAAGCTTTGTCTAGCCCTTTTATGGGCTTTGTAAATGCTTAGGAGTAGTTTGATAGTGGATCGAAGTTTTCTGGTGGGGGTGTAGAATTGTAAGATTGAGTGGAGAGATGGGAACTTTTCTTTATTGTATATTACTTTATGGGCTAGTGCTAGCTGTGTGTCTTGAAGGAAGTGAGGGAATTCAAGGCATTTTAGTTCTTTAATTGCTAATTAGTTGCTAGTGAATTTTGCTATTTTATAATGACATGATTGTAGTTGGTTAGTGATGTGTGCAGATTAGTAAAAATGGGGGAACCATAGAGGAGGGATGGGAGAAGGAGGGTATTGGCCAGTTTTATTTTTGTGGGGGTATCTGTGTATAATTTCTGTGTGTAGTTTACCAAGTTTAAATGTGTTTTTTTTATAGAATTTAGAATATGTTGCTCATAGGATAGCTTGCCATTGACAGTAATATCTAATAGTTTTGCTGACTTTACTACTTCGATTTCAGTCCTATTGAGGGAATAAATCTTAAAACCATGTAGAGGTGGTTTACAAGAGAAAAGTATTAGTTTGGATTTCTTGGGATTTATGAGAGGTTGTGATTCATTTAACCATGATTCTATGTTAGTAAAGGCCTTTTGTGTTATATTTTTTGAAGGTTGGAGGAGTTATTGGAGGAGGATATGATTGTGGAATCATCAGCATATTGGATTAGTGAGCTCTGTAGAGAGTCAGAGTGAAGATCATTTATGAACATGCTAAAAAGCAAGGGTCCTAGTATAGACCTTTGTGGAAAACCTGTTTTATTGATTGTGTAACCAGATTGTGTGCTTTGCCATCTTAGTGATTGTTGTCTGTTATTCAGGTAGCTAGAGAACCAATTAAGGGTATGTTGGGAGCATCCTAGAGCTGCAAGCTGCTGAAGAAGTTTAATGTGTGATACTGTGTCGAATGCTTTTGACAGGTCCAGTAAGAGCACTGATGTTAATAGACCAGTGTCCAAAGCCTTGCTCACAGCATCAGTAAAAGAGAATAGGACTGTTATAGCACTGTGTGCTGGATGGAATCCATGTTGGGTATGGGCAAGTAGATTGTTATCCACAGAGGTATTTTAGTAATCGATGTATACATTTCTCTAGTATTTTAGATAATGGGGGAGAGAATTATGCAATAGGGTTATAATGGATTTTTTCCAGATCTGAGGGATTTTAGACTCCGAGATAGACCTATTGAGTAGGATTCTGATAGGATAAGTTATTACTATGGCACCAAGTTTCAAATATTGGGAGGGGAGATTGTCTGCAGATAAGGAGCTTGGTCTTAATTGGTTTAATAGTTTGAGAATTAGAGAGGTGGGCACAGGTTTTACGTTGAAAGTTTGGATTGTTGGGGTACTGTCGTTTAGATTATTGTGGAAAGTGGGGTGTGTCCTGAAGCCATTATGAGTTGAGTTAGAGGTGTTTATCTTATTATTTGGGAATTCTTTGGTTTTGGGTGAGGGTCCTTGACAAGTGTAGCAATGCTATCTATAAAGTGGGAGTTGAAAATGTTGGCTATTTGTTGTGGTTCTTTATCTGGAAAAGGTGATGGGTTTTGTATTGTACCAGGGTTAAGGAGTGAAGAGACTGATTTCCAAAATATTGGGGGGGGGGGGGGTTCTTGAACTCAATAACTGTTGTGAGAAGTAGTTTTTCTTATCATTTTTTACTAGTTTTTTGCTGCATTGCAAAACTGAACTTAATGTCATTTGCTAGAGTTGTGTTTTTTATGCCATTCTTTCTAGGCTTGGTCCCTTGATCAAAGCATTTTTAGTTGGTTTAGTAAGCCAGGTAGCATGACTGTTTTTTATTCTTCTATATTGGAGTAGGGCTCACATATTTATGATCTTAAGGAAGGTATTATTAAAGTCGTGTACTGCTTTTCCTAATGGTAAAGATTACACTGGAGTCCAATTATGGGTGTTTGGAGCATTGTTGAATGTTATAAGGTTAAACTTTGTTAGGTGTCTGGCTGCTCTATATGAGTGGGGTTTTGGAACCTGTGTATGCGTTCTATGTGGGAAGATAGGTAGATGGTCACTGAGAATATTGGAGAGGGTACCAGTGTTAGAATACTTTTGTGGGTCTGAAACTAGGATCAAATCTAAGCTTGATTCTGGCTGATTGTTTGGTATTTGTGTGGGAGATGTGACCAGTTGTGTGAACCTATAGAGGTTAATGCAATTTTCAGGTGTTTTGGACATTAGGTTCTGCCAGTTTATGTTGGTATCTCCTAGAATGATAGTTTTGCTTTCTACATTTTGGGTAGTCCATGCTAGAAAGTTTTCTAGTATAGGTATGTTATGTCCAGTTGGAATGTGGATTACTCCTATGCATATATTTTTATTAATGTCTATTTTTAATAACCCTAATAGAACTTCCATTTTATCAAAAGTTGGATAGGTTTGGAAAAGGTTGTAATGGTTAAAGAGTTGCAATAAATAGGAGCTACGCCTCCACCTTTTCTAATGGTTCTATATTTTCAGGGAATGTTGTAGCCATTTGGAATTATTTCACTGTCAACTATATATGGTTTTAGCCATGTTTCTGTGACAGCTACTATATATTGGGTATGTTGCAAGAGCCAAGCATGAAATTCAGTAATTTTATTATAGATATTTCTTATATTGATTGCTATCATAGTAAGGTTTCTGGTATTTGTGGGTGTGTTTGAGAAAGGAGTGGGAGACTTGTTAGTACATAGGGAGGAGGGGAGGTTTGTATTTGGGGAGATGGAAGGGCTTGGATTTTGGTGAATTTTGCCACTTTGAGATAAACGTAGGAGGTTATTACAGTGGGTACGAAGTAGCTGGATTTACTAATGGACTTTGGTGTAGAACTGGGAGTTAGTTTTTATTTGGTATTGCAGGGGATAAGTTTGAATTTATGAGTTAATACAGTATTGTAGATGAAAAGGGATGATGAGATATCTGAGAACCTTGTTGCATAGGGTTGTGTAGTTATCGGGAGAGTGGGAGTGTTTTGAGGAAGAGAACACATCATATAATAGAAGGAGGTAACATAGGTTAATGTGTGTGTGTATGTGTGTGTGTGTTTGTGTGTGTGTGTGTGTGTGTGTGTGTGTGTGTGTGTGTGTGTGTGTGTGTGTGTGTGTGTGTGTGTGTGTGTGTGTGTATGTCTATACACAAACACACACACGCATCACCAAATGAAATGGTTGTGGTTTTAAGTCTAGGATTAGATATAATTGGTCTGAACGGTGGGCACATCTGGTTTTTGTGAATCTTTGGGATACCAAATATTTTCTCCAACTCAGGCTCGTCCACCATTAAGAATTCATACAAGTTATAATTAATATATCTTTGATTGAACAAATAAAATAATTAAAAATTAGTTTTCTTAAAACTATTAATAACCATTGCTTTATTAACATTTTCGTAAAAGACAACAAAAGACAATAACTTACAAATTTCAGATTTATATTTCACTTTTTCCATCACCACTAATCCACATTCTTTATCCACCTTCATATATCTGAGATGTTTGTAAGTCCTTAACTTACTGATTGCTTCAACTTGAGATTTATTTAATTTATATAACTGGACTGTTGCTTTATTTCTACTTAACCTATCAAATTCAGCTTCATATGACTTGGCAAAAGCATTAAGGGTCCTATTTAAGCCAAGATTAAAAGTGCTTGGCTTACGTAAGAGCTCATCGACGCTGCTATTTTTTACTTGATGGGGGGGATATAAATATATATATATATATATATATATATATATATATATATATATAGATATATACATATATATAGAGAGAGAGAGAGAGAGAATGTATAGAGATATAATATATAGATATATCAAAACCTAAGTCTATGACATTTGGAATAAGTAGGATGAAGAGTAAATATTTAGTACAATGCACAGTGATTAAAATGGTTGTTTCATATAAGGAACTTTGTAAACAGATTCATCCAGGTTGGAGTTTTTCTGATTATGTCAACCAAATAGTTAATAATGGTTATTAAAGTATAGGTTGTAAAAAAAAAAAGACCTAGAATAGGAAATCACAAGACTCAATTTAGGGAATGAAAAAATAATATGGTGACCTTATAAGAAAATAAGCATGTGTAAACTGGAAAGGGTATAGTGGAGATAAACCAAGGGCATCCATGGATACGTCTATGTTATGAAATATTAAAATATTTAATTTTGTTCAGTGTTTCATACAGGTGTTTAAGAGAAGACCTTATTAATGGCATGTAGAACATTTACAAACAAATTCCCCTGGGAATGCTTGGGATTATAAAAGAGCAGCAGACAACATGGGAAGGCGATTATATAGGAATGAGACATAGACATGCACAAAATGGTTCTTTTGAGTAGCTGATGCCTAGAATAGACTACTAGATTATATTAATGAAAGCAAGCATTAGTTTAGGGATTTTAAGGTTTGTTTGGATACTTATTATGGGGATAACTATTGTGGTATATTAACAAGCTAGAAGGGCATCAATGCTTGTGTATGAAATGTTTGTTTATAGACCACTAGGACACAACCCATGCAAATACAGTGAGGATATAATACTCCACAAAGAGGCACCTCAACTGAGAGCTGAAATGCAGAACCTCTTATTGTGTGGTTACCATGCTCTGCTCATGGCCCTGCTGTGCTGCTGTGTGCATCTCTGTGTGTGTCTGTGTGTGTGCATGTGCATGTTTATAGTTAGAATCAATGAGTACAGTTTTTCATATAGTGATTCATCAACCAATAAAGTCCATTCCTGTAATTTTTTCTGATTTGTGCTGCACTAATTCACTGGATTGTGACTTGTGGAATGCAAAATAAATTAATATAGCTTGAAAAAAAGAAAAAGATGTGTGTGTGTGTGTGTGTGTGTGTGTGTGTGTGTGTGTGTGTGTGTGTGTGTGTGTGTGTGTGTGTGTGTGTGTGTATGTATATATATATATATATATATATATATATATATATATATATATATATATACACATATATATGATTATGATCACATTTGTCAAAATGCAAAAACATTGATGTAGCAATACACATGTAGAGAACTGACGCTGGCACATACAAAGTTAAAAACAAAGAACCAAAAAAGAGAGCATTAAAAACTCCATTTTTTTGGATGGCAACCTCCATCTGGGATCTGCACCCCCCACACCCCCTTGCTAACTGTATCCACTAACTCTCGGATTGTGCAATCTAGAAGAAAATGAATATTCTCAAGCCCAGAGAAATGCACAGTCTCGCACACCTCTCTGCCATGTACTTAGACTACCAAAAGTGGTCGACTAAATAGATTTTGACAAAAACAGTGCACACATATCTACATGGGTATTGTCATGTTCGAGTAATGCATACATCAGTCTTCTAAACACTGACAGCAAAAGGTTGAGAATGTGAACATAAACACAGCGATATGCATGCACCAAGGAATAACCTTGACATATGCAATCTTTAAAAAGAAAATAATTTTTGCCAGAGGCAAGCCCCCTGCATCCCCCACACCCCCTGCAATTTATACTAACTCCAAGATCATGCAATATCGGGGAAAGTACATATTGTCCTACCCCAAAAAATATACAGTCTCACACATCTGTTGATCATCTGCTTAGTCAACCACATACGTTTGATTAAACAGATGTCAACTAATTACAATGTAGACCAAACACAGGCTACCCATATAAATATATTTATATATGGATGAAAAAATACAGATCTTTATAGATATATTTAATGTCACTCACTTTATTGATTTGGCAGTGTGAATGATTCTAAAAAACCATTGAGTGTTCCAGTCATCAAAATTTGAAGATGTGTTCCCAAGTCTCACACCACTGTTTTGAGCTTAGAGGAGTGCTTTCTATATCATAATTAGCAGGGACTACTACTTTGGCAAAGGGGAAAATGAGGCATTTTTTGTGTTTAGTTTTAGTCTGTGACTTTGGCACCAGTCATCTGTTTGCATCAGCCCCTTCTGTAGTATGTTAACATCATTGGGGGATTCTATGAATGTGCTCCGTTTACGGTCATCTGCAAATTTGGTAAGTCACAGGCCATCTACTTTCACCTGGACCTCAGAGAAATAGATTCTAAACAGTAGAGGGCCCAGCACAGATCTCTGTGGTACCACACTGGTTACTGGTCTACTGGTGGAGGTGGAGTTCCCAACTTTGACAGTGTGGGTTCTGTCAGTGAGGCAGTTAGCTACTCATCTAATGACATATGGGTTAATCCCCAACTGGGAGAGATTCTCAATGATCCCTGAGTTGGGGATTGTGTCAAAAGCTTTGTCTAAATCTAGATAGGCAGTATGTACTGCTTTGCCATAATCCAGGGCTTTAGTGACATTCTCAAAGAAGTCCACCAGGTTTAATAAGCAAGATCTACCTTTGACAAAACTAAGCTGTGTCAGGTCAAGAGTTTGAAGGTTGCTTCTGTCCTTTTTGATACAATCCATGATGACTGTATCCATGACTTTGCAGATAAGGCTGGTTAGGCTTTTGGTTTAATAGTTCTCAGGGTCAGTTGATGGACCCCGTCTGTGCAATGGGATTACTGTTGCTGTTCTCCACTCTGCTGGAACAAAGCCAATGCTCAGCCTATGGTTAAAGAGAGTGCCAAGTGGTCCCGCTAGATCTTGTTTCAGATTTAGTAAGCAGCCTGGGATGTTATTTGGTCCCATAGAGGCTTTGTTTTTGGCCTTGGACAGCACTTGTGTGACCTGGTCTTTGGAGATACTTGGTAGGGGACTGGTGTCAGCAATACTTTGGGATATAGCTGGTTGGGACAGGGGCAGGGGATGCATTTATTGCCAAATCTGTCAGCTAGTAGGTTGGCAGTTTCCTCAGGTTCAATACATGTTTGGCACACAGCTGGGCATTCCCTTTTAGGTTTCAGACAAAGCTATAGAAGGCCTTATGATTGTCTTTAGCTAAGTTGCTAATTTAGTCTCATAACTAGCCTTAGAAGACTTTACAAGATATCCAACTTGTTTGTTCAAACTGTGGAGGGTATTCTTCCTCTGATTAAGTTTCTATGTGCTTTTAGATATCAGTTTCCTTTTTTTTTGTTTGTTCTATAACTTATTTATACTTACAGTCCACCAGGGTGGCTTTTTTTTTTTTGAAGGACCTGGTTTTGGTCCTGTCAGGCACGGCCGAGTCAGTACATTTGTTTAAGTGGTTATATAGGGCATTTATGTACTCCTCTGCATAGTAGTCATAATTGGCTCTGTTGCAGGGGCTTTAAAACATTTTATACCTTCACTTAGCAGGCTATAGTTTGTTTTGGAGACATTTTTTTCCATTTTTTTTTTTTTTTTTTTTGCTCCTGTGGAGGTATCAAGTCTGATCTTTATTTTAAATGAGACAGATTTATGGTATATCTTTACCAGGGAGGTCAACACACAGGGTTAGTGCAGTGAACCCCCATGTTGGTGAGCAGCAGGTCTAGGATATTTGTGCCCCTTGTGGGGGTGCAGATCAAGTGTTCCAGGGTATTTGAATTAACAAAGTACAGGAACTCCCAGAGCAATCATGTTTGTGCTCATGTAAGTCACCCAGTTGATGGAAGGTTAGTTGAAATCTCCCGTGACCAAGGTGTTTGGCTGTATACTGAGTAACTCAAGCAAGTCCAGGCAGGCTGCATGCTTCTCTTGGTTCGTGGTGAGAGACCTGTAGCTAGCGATGATGTGTTAGGGTATTTTACATATAATTATTTGGACCTGGAGTAGCTCAAGAGAGTTGTATTGTTTTGCCAGTCTCTAGATGTATTTGGATTTAATGAAGATGGTTACACCTTCACCTTTGGTTCTTTTATGCTTGTTATGGGGTCTGAACTTGTGAAAGACTTTGTAGCCTTATATGGCCAGGGTGCTCTCTCTGTGGCCTTGAACCAAGTCTCAGTGACTGCAGAGAGATCAGCATCTTCTCAGGTGAGAAGTGCTTCCAGGGAGTGCAGATGTTCTTCATCTCACATTGCTGCAGTCCTTACATATGGGTAGTCCGCTGTCCTCGGTCGGCCCGAATACCAAAGTATAAGGCTGACGTCGGTCAAGGCGCTTAAAACTGACATCAGGACGTCAGGGTACAAAAGCGCATGACCGACGTCATATCCTCAGTCTTTTTTGCCGCATGGTCCGATGCAGAAGCAGCGTTGCAAGTGCCGTTCGGCGTTCTGAAATTTTTCGAGTTCGGAGTTTCAGACCGAATCAAAGTTGGCTAAGTACCCCGTTGGGGAATATTTTGGTTTTATCTTGCCTCAGTGTTTTACCGGATGTCAGAAAAAGTGAATAACTGTATTTCTTGTGGGAAACAGATACCGCATAGGGATTATCATTCTTTGTGTATTCCTTGTTTGGGGCCTGAGCACGACGTTGTTGGGTGTCGCTTTTGTGCTAGGTTCAATAAGCGCACTATTAAGCGAAGGTTAGATTGTGCTAGGCTGGTCTTCGGGAAGCGGTGCAATTATAATATGCCATCGGATTCTCCGGCGCCCGCTTCTTCGAAGAAGCGCAAAGACAAAGCTGTTAAACCCAGGCAAGAAGAGTCGTCCGTTCCGGACGTCGGTTCTTTAGAAGCGTCAGTGGAACCGGTGGTTCCGACGGAGGCTTCTCTGGAGTCCCAGGGGGAGACTTTGATATTGCAGGATGTGGCCTCTCAGGAGGCAGGTCAGGCTGAAGGGGCTTCCCAAGTTACTGTACTCCCCTCCCTTCCTAGGGTGGTTAGGCCCTCTCCTTCTGTTTCCAAGGCTTCTCCCAGAGGCAGGCCAGGTTTAGCTTCTGTTGGTGTCACTCCTAGTGCAGCAGGGTCTGTGCCCAAGAAGCACATGCTTAAAATGGCAGAAGATTTGATTACTCTGATTAGAGGTTCTTTGCCCCTCCTGATAAGAGGCCTAGGGTGGAGCCAGAGTTGGGGAGTTTTGAGCAGGCTTCGATGTTTCTGAGTCTTCGGCTGAAGACTTGCAGGAGTACTCTCCTTATTCTGATTCTGATGCAGATGATTCACTCCTTCTGCTTCTCCTCCAGAGGATTTTTCTTTTCAGAGACTCTTCATTCCATGAGGGAACATTTTAAGTGGGAAGGTCAGGACTTCTCTGATTCCAGGAAAAGGCTTAGGGAATTTTTGCTTTTGCCCCAGCATAGGCCCTTGGCTATACCTCCTGTTCTGGATGTTGTGGAAGATGTGTTTGCAGAGGCTTCACCTAATCCTGATTCTCTGCCTCCTGCTCCTGTTAAACCGGATAGGTATTACAGGGTGCCTGAGGCTCATAAATATCTTTATAAGAGTCCTAGGGCGGACCCAGAAACTGTTAGTCAGGGACCTAAGGGTGTCAAGGCCTCTGTTGTAAAAAATCCGGTTCCTCCAGATAAAGAGGCCAGAGCTTTGGATAGATGGGGAAAGAAAGTATATACATCTTCTACCCTAGCTATGAGGGCTTTGAATTGCCAGTTTCATATGTTGAAATATCAAAACTATCTTCTTTCTCAATTGAAGTCTAAGGTGGATGCTCTGGCGGAAGGCATTGAGTGTAAAGAGTTACAAGATTTGGTGCATGTTTCAGAGCAGGTGGGTAAGCATTCTTTACAATGTGGTTTTGATGCTGTACAGGCCTCGTCTAGGGTGGCTGCCACTGGTTCAGTTCTTCGCAGGCACGCATGGCTGAGGGATCAGAATTTATCTGACCATGTTAAGACAAGGATTTTGGATGCTCCTTTACAGTCTGATGTGTTGTTTGGTTCACCTGTGGAGTCAGTCTTGAAGAAAATGGAAGACAAGGCTAAGTCCATGCAGGCTGTTAAAGATTTTTGCAAGTACAGCCTCCAAAGTTTAGTAGGAATTGGCCTGCTAAGGGGTGGACGTATCCTTCTTATGATTCTCAGTCTAGGGGTAGATCTAGACGTGGTAGGGGCAGAGCTCAGAGTTCTTTCAGACCTAGAACAGTGAGTTCACCTGCACAATCTTCGGGTGAGGGCAGGGGCCAGTCCTTTCGTAAACAGGCCCAATGACCTACCTTTTCAGCTGCCAGATCCTTCTTGCCTGGCAGCTCCTTTGGGAGGAAGGTTGGCACTCTTCAAGGAAAATTGGAATTTGATTACCCAAGACAAATGGGTATTGGATATCATACACCGAGGTTACAAGTTTTATTTCCATACCTTGCCTCCTTTCAAGGGCATGCCGGACGTTCCTCCTCAGCAAAGACTAGAGGCTCACAAACAAATTTCTCTGCTACTTCAAATAGGGGCCATACAACCGGTCCCTCTGCCAGAAGTGGGCCTAGGATTTTATTCTCGCCTGTTCCTAGTACCAAAGAAAGGGAACACGTGGAGACCAATCTTGGATTTATCTATCCTCAACACATATCTGGACATTCCCAAGTTCAAAATGTTGACGTTACAACAGCTTTTACCTCTGCTGGGCAAAGATCACTGGATGGTGACTCTGGATCTCAAGGAGGCTTACCTTCATGTTCCTATCAGGCTCAGTTGCAGAAAGTATCTGCGTTTTCGGGCTGGGACTTCTCATTATCAGTTCTCTGCATTGCCCTTTGGCTTATCTACTGCGCCCAGAGTGTTCACGAAGGTTCTGGCTCCAGTGATAGCTTTCTTCAGGCTAAGAGGAATACAGATCTATCCTTATTTGGACGATTGCCTGATTCTGGCCCAAGGAAAGGACGAACTTCTTCATCATTTACAGTATGTGATAGCAGTGCTAAGATGCCTGGGGTATTCTGTGAACGAAATAAAGTCCAGTCTAGTACCCTCTCAGGACATGTGCTTTCTGGGTGTGAGACTGAATACAGCATCCCAGATGGCCTTTTTGACCCCGGGCTGACTGCAAGGACAGTCCTTCAAGCCTTGGGGTTCATGGCATCTTGTATTCTGGTGCTTCCCAATGCCAAACTGCATATGAGGAAGCTACAATGGTATCTCAAAAATGTATGGACACAGCGCTGCCAAGATATGGACACTGTCATTCAGATAATACCTTGCATTCAAAAGGAATTTTTGTGGTGGGCTCAGGAATGTCACCTAAACAAGGGACTCTCTGTGACCCGGCCAGAGGCGAGTCAGATTCTAACGACAGATGCCTCAGACAAAGCTTGGGGAGCTCATCTAAATGGAAAGTGGGTACAAGACACGTGGCCTGCCAGACTTCAACATCTACATATCAACTTGAAGGAGATGTTAGCAGTCCAATTTGCATTAATAGCTTTCAAGGATTTACTTCTTCCAGGGCAGGTGTTGGTTCTAACAGACAACACAACTGTCATGTGGTACATCAACAAGCAAGGGGGAACGCATTCTTATCCTCTATGCAGGCAAGCAATGATTTTGTGGGAGACTGCTCTCAGTTTACAGCTAAATCTTCAGGCAAGGTTTCTGCCGGGAGCACAGAACTCCTTAGCAGATGTGTTGAGCAGACAAATTATGGATCCCCACGAGTGGAAATTGGATCCTCATGTGTTTCAGAAATTGACAGTGTTATGGGGAACTCCAGACATAGATCTGTTCGCTTCTCCACTAAACTACCAGCTGCCAAAGTTTTGCACAAAAAGGTTTCATCCCACAGCTTGGAAAGTGGATGCTCTCTCATTCAATTAGAACAATCTTCATGTGTATGCCTTTCCACCTCTGCCTCTCCTCCCAAAGGTACTCCTGAAGGTCAGACAGGACAAGCCAAAGATGATTTTAATAGCTCCAGATTGGCCTCGACAGCACTGGTACCCATTACTGAGAAGTCTGGTACGGGAGCCTCCATGGCCTTTGCCTTCGATTCCACACCTGCTGTCTCAGGAGAACAATCATTTACTCAATGTCAAACTTCACTCTCTGCATCTAACAGCCTGGCATATTCTGTTTTAAACCCTGGAGGGTCTCAGCTTCCACAGCAAGTTTTGAATGTTATTTTGGAGGCCAGAAGGCCTAGTACAAGGAAGGTGTACGCAGATAAATGGAGGAGATTTTTATTTTGGAGTGCAGCAAAGGAATTTGATGTTTCTAAGCCTAATTTAAGTGTGGCTCTTCAATATCTTACTGAGTTACTGGACAAAGGTTTGTCCTTCTCCTCTATTAAGGTTCATGCTGCAGCAATTTCTGCTCACTATGACTGTGACCCACCATTGTTTTCTCATCCTTTGTTTAAGCAATTCCTTAGAGGGGCAAAGAATATAAGACCCCACGTGAGCTCCTACTCCTGCTTGGGATCTCAATTTTGTGTTGGAGAAACTCACTCTACAACCTTTTGAGCCTGCAGCTACTGCCGAGTTGAAATATTTATCATGGAAGACTGCTTTTTGTTGGCCATTACCTCTGCGAAGGGTTTCTGAATTACAGGCCCTTATGGCGGTTGAGCCTTTCTTAATTTTCCATAAGGATAGGGTATCTTTACGTACTAATCCTTCCTTTATGCCTAAAGTGGTTTCTAGTGTGGCTTTAAACCAAACTATTCATTTGCCTACTTTTTATGCAAACCCCCAAAATAAAGGGGAAAAGATTTTGCACACTTTGGATATACACAGGCAGTTGCGATATTATTTGAGCAGAACTAAAGGGTTCAGGCAGTCTCAGCAGTTATTTGTTTCATTTGCTTTGGGTTCTCAGGGCAAGCCTGTTTCAAAACAAACTATTTCTAAGTGGATTGGGTTTTGTATTGCTTTCTGTTATTCCCATCATGGTAAGGAGATTCCAGCTGGGATTAGACCTCATTCCACTAGGGCTACTGCCACTTCTACAGCTTTTTTAAGGGGGGTGGCAACAAAAGATATTTTGGTAGCAGCTACTTGGAGTTCAGTGCATACTTTCTCTAAGCATTATCACCTTCCACTTTACTCTAAATCTAGGGCTGGTTTTGCCACTGCAATTTTACAGGGCATTTTGGCAGCTCCTAATGCTTTATAGTTTTGCCATCCTCCCTTACCTCTGCTTTGGGATTCTACCCATATGTAAGGACTGCAGCAATGTGAGATGAAGAACATAGTACAGTTTTGTACCTACCATAAATGTAGATGTTCGAAGATCTACATTGCTGCAGTCCAATTTACCCTCCCTCCTTCCCCTCTGTAGTTAGAGGCGGTTGTGTGGCTTGGGTTGTAAATATTGTAAATATTGTAAATATTGTAAATAGGATTAGTGCAGGGGTGGTTGGTTGGTTGTTTGCTGTCTTTTGGTTTTGGCCTTTCTTTTTAGGGCCTTCTGACATCTGGGGCAAGAAAAGACTGAGGATATGACGTCGGTCATGCGCTTTTGTACCCTGACGTCCTGATGTCAGTTTTAAGCGCCTTGACCGACGTCAGCCTTATACTTTGGTATTCGGGCCGACCGAGGACAGCGGACTACCCATATGTAAGGACTGCAGCAATGTAGATCTTCGAACATCTACATTTATGGTAGGTACAAAACTGTACTTTTATTGTTTAGTCTAGTACAGGGGTCTCAACTTGTGGCTCTTCCACCCCTCTGCAGTGGCTCCCTGTAGCTTTGAAAAATAATGGCCACTCTACCACACAACACACACACAGAGTGATCAAGCAGTGGACTTTAAATATTGCTTTTATAAACTTACAAACTTGCAAGAATAACACAATTTCTGTTGCCATGCGTTCCACAAACACTGAGAGCAATCGAGCCATCCCCTGGCAGCAGCATCTCCTGAAAGGTTTTTGTACCTTTCATACCTCTGTCTTACACTAAAAAAAGCTGGTAACCAACGTAGAAACACAAAAACAAACTAAAGAATGCAAGTCCTGAAGTCCAAGGTAGAAAATTTCTGAGGAAGTTACTGCATTTACGGTGACAAAAAGCGCTTCAGTTTTATATACCTCTGTCTTACCACAAGAAATCTGGACAGAGCTACAAATAAAGGGGAACAAAGGATCAAAAATAGGGATTGATTTTAAATATTGCTCTTATAAACTTAGAAATGCTAGAATAACATGGTTTCTGTTAACAAGCATTTTACACACACACACACACACACACACACACACACACACACACACACACACACACACACACACACACACACACACACACACACACACACACATACATTTACTTCTCATCTGTGCAGATTTTTGTAGAATGTCCTGACTTTTGGCTCATATTTCAGGTCTGTTTCTCATAAAAGTGTGGTTTTCTGGGAAATCATTGAGGGCTGAAGTCAGAAAAATACAGACATTTGACTTTCAGACTTCACACCCTTCAGAAAATTCATCCTAATGCAAAATCTGTTATTCTGTCAACTTTTTAAGTTTGTAAGAGCAATATTTAAAAATTGTCCATATTTTTGGGCCTCTTTGCCCCATTACTTATGGCTTTGTCCAGATTTCTTGTTCTAAGAGGTCGAGAGATATGACACACACAAACACAGCGATCAAGCAATCTCAAGAAAGGAACAAAAATAGGGACAGATTTTAAATATTGCTCTTATAAACTTGGTTCTTTTATATTTAGTACAATAACTGTATATAAAACTTTATACGCTTTGTTATCTTCATTTTAGGGAAGGAATAGGTTTTGTGGCTCCTGATGAATTTTATTTGGTGGGAGAGGGGGCCAAAAATGGCTCTTTTGATAGTGAAGGTTGCAGACCCCTGGTCTAGTAGCATTACGCAGCATGACCTTGAGTTTGTTTGTAGTGGATTTGTTTTTTATGTTGGAAGTTTTGATTTTGACATTGCCTAAAAAAAGGTACTATGGGGGAGGCATGCATCTGTGCCAGTATCCGAAAGCCTTGAGGAGACATTTCTCACATACCATATCAGTTTGCTTGAGAACTAACTGGTTGTCATTAAATGAGACAATTTCTACATTGTCTCAGGATGCCCATATCCACCAAGCTGGTAACAGAGATAGTAGGAAAGTTCATACCCATGGCAACAGACCATTTTTTTATTGATTAGACAGTTGGAGACATTTTATTTGTTTGGTTGAGTGTGCTAATTTTTAATCATAAATGGATTTGGCACAAGGCTGTATTAAACATGATTTTTTGGTCTGTAACCAGTTGGGGCCTGAAAAAAAGGAGAAAAAGTGGCCCAGTCTTCTAATATAGTAAACAGCTGCATATGAGTTAGCACAATCTGCATGTGTATGTATGTGCCATGTCTTTCAACATTTACTGCGCTGTTATAGACAAAGAAAAAATAATTAGGAAAGGGTACTCTTAGTAGGTGGGATTCACTCAAAATAATTTCCAAATTTTGGAGGGATGGAACAAAAGTTTGAGAACAAATTAGATATGTCCGATATTGTCCCAGCAATTTTTTTTAAACCCCTGGAGCCATTGTGGCTTACTCACAGCAGCTGCCAATTCCCTTCAGCTCATGGTGTATCTCATTGTAAGTGTTTGAGCTTTATTTGTTACAGTGCAGCTAAGGTCTCTACCAACTCAGTTGTTCTATTGCTTTGTTACTCTCCACATGGCTACTGTTGCAGAACTGGTTTCCTATTTATAAAAGTTGCAGACAACGTGTTAAAATGTACCATTTTCCAGTCTGAATTGGTTCTTAGTGTGCTTAGTGCTGCTAGCACCTACAGATGCTATAGTATCAAACTGGGTTGCTACTCCTCATCACATTTGTTTAGTAAATACCTTTTAGTTAAAATAGATGCTAAGCAGTGTGACTGTGTGTTCTGTGATTCAGTTTGAAGGAAAGCAATAAGTTAAATACAAAACACCATATTACGGCTAAAGTCCTGTTTTGTTACCAAGTCACAGTGATCCTTAGTTGTTTTAACTGCTGTACCATGAGAAATATTATAACAATGTAGATATGTAAATGTCTGTGTTGCGATATTTAAGTACGTTGTATACAATTGTTGATAGTTTACTACTGCTATATCTGTGATAGAACTGTCTCTTTAAATTCATGGGCTACCTAAATTATCTGGTACATAACACTAAGTAAGGTTTTTTTTGTTATGTCAAGGGCTTCATATGCGAATGCATAACAGTTGCCTGAGCCTTTTTTACTAAACACTTTGTACCTGTGTAAATAGTGTAACGTGCTGCTACTCTTAAACCCAATACCCTTCCTGCCTGGGTGATCATTTATTATTTCAGTTACTTTTTACAGCACTTCTCTCTCATTCCCCTTTCAGAGACCTTAATGTAATAATCTTTTTGTCTCCATCTTTTCATTTAGTGACCACTGTCCCTGCGAACGGGTTTTGTCTCAGTCCCCCACTTGCTGAATCCTTGGCCAATGGCTGCATCTGCAGTGGAGAAACCAGCTGCAAGGACTCAAGGGCTTTAATAAAGAAAATAAGTTACTGTAGGTGTCTAGCTACATTTCCCTCCTAGCCTGCTACTGTAGAAAGTACCTGGTCTAAAGCAGAAATAACTGGCTCTACCCACGGCTAGAGATGGCAGCTGCACCCCCACCCCCATCTGCTGTAAATACATTCCCCAGTTAAACTTTTTCTTTTTAGTTATCAGTAAACCAAGATAAAGTTCTAGGCGAACAATGGTAACCCAGTAGATACACTGGAATTGCCAACTTGTAAAATAGATGCAAAAACGTACTTAAACTGCCACTTTTTGTCTGCTTCAAACTAGGTATCTACCCAGAAAGGACACAGCTGAAATCAGGTCTATAGATTGTTTTTCCATGCTAGATCCTAATAACACCTAACAATTTGGCTATTTAGACACTTACCCTGCAATCTTTAGCTGGGGGGGGGGGTCATATATGATTCCCAGTTAATAGTAAGGTAATTAAATTTGTACATACTTCTTATATTTGTGTGGATGGTGAGTGTTTCCAGTACGTTTTTATATATGGTAAGGGTTAGAGGAAGTGGTATTGGGTTTTGCCTATAGTGATTTGAATGTGGATAAGTTCTAAGCCTTGAGGTGTATTTATTTTTGATGTAAATCAAGACATCTCCACCTTTAGTCCCTGTTGGTGTAGTCTCTAGTCTAAATTTGTAGAAGGCATTATAAATTTGCACTGTCGGTGTGCTCTACACAGCTTTAAACCATATCTCAGTGACCGCAAAGATTTCAGCATTCTCTAGGATAAAGAGAGCTTCTAGGGAGTGAAATTTTGTTTAGACTCCTAGCATTGAGCACTAAGACCTTTACATTTTCTTGGTTTTGATTTTTATTTCACAAGTATGTTCATTTTCGCAATACCTAAAAAAAGCACTATGCGAGGACAACAATTTTTAGCTAATATTTGAAATCCTAGAAGGGAGAGGTGCAGACCATCCCAGGCAAAGCAGCATGGTCTGTTAACCAGCTCCTTCAATGTTGACAAATATTGCATCCCCTTAGAATGATAATAAAAGCTCAGACAATTATTAAAGTCAGTCATCTGTTCTTCATATTGCGGCATCATCCTTGGAGAAGGTAAAATGCTGCTTAATGCTAGGCTCATACCAGATTGAGACAGATATTTCAAGAGCTCCATGATGTCCCTCTTCATATAGTCTAGGGAGGTACATCTCAGGTCATTTACACCCACGTGGACTATGACTAAGTCA